>NW_028296680.1:0-2500 GCF_055471065.1 Atractosteus spatula | reverse complement strand
TGTCGGGCCGTTGACAGGAGATCAAAGAGCAGGGCCCCCGCCCGGGACTGGCGGGCAGGCAGGCGAGCAAGCAGGCAGGCAAGAGAGGGGGAGAGCGGAGTCCGGGCGGCCGGCAGCCGCGTGCGGACCGGGCTCCAGAGGCGTCGGCCTGCGCCGCTGCGCGCCAGCCGGACGCCCGCGCGCCCGCCCAAGGCCGGCGTCGGGCATCGCTTCTCGGCCTTTTGGCTAAGATCAAGTGTAGTATCTGTTCTTATCAGTTTAATATCTGATACGTCCCCCATCGGGGGACCACATATTAAACGGATTTTTGGAACAGGGAGCTGGATCAGGAGCTTGCTCCGTCCTCTCCACGCATCGGCCCGGTATTGCAGCGCCTCCGGGAACGGTGCACTACCTTCTCTCAGCGGTGAAAAGACAGACGTAGCTAGCAAGCAAGCGAGGTGGACCGGAGCTCCTTCCTCTCCGGTCTCGTCTCTCGTCCATCTGTGTGTCTCTGTGTCTCTCTCTCTCCCCCTCCCCGTTCCCGTGCTCCCTCCGTGCACTTTCCCGCGCCTCGACTCTCTCGGCAAGCAGGCCGGCCCCCTTTTCGGCTCCCGTGCGTTTTCCCTCCAAAAAACTTAGTTTTTTCCTCCTTTTTCCAGGGAGGCAGGCGTGGCTTGTGTGTGTGTGTGTGTGTGTGTGTGTGTGTGTGTGTGTGTGTGTGTGTGTGTGTCCCCGTCCTTGCAGGCGGGCCCCTTTCGACAGCCGGCCGTTTTCCCTCCAAAAAACTTAGTATATACACCTTTTCTTTCTTTTTTTCGGCAGGCAGGCAGGTGTGTGTGTGTCCCCGTCCCTCCCGAGAGAGCGCTGCCCCTTGCCTCTGCCCGCAGGTGCCGACGGTCCGCTTTCGCTTGCAGCTCACTCGGCACGGCTGCTGCTGGTGGGAGGGGCCTAAGCTAAGGAGGCCGGCCGGCTGGCGCCCCCCGCGGCTGCGGTCGTTGTCGGGCCGTTGACAGGAGATCAAAGAGCAGGGCCCCCGCCCGGGACTGGCGGGCAGGCAGGCGAGCAAGCAGGCAGGCAAGAGAGGGGGAGAGCGGAGTCCGGGCGGCCGGCAGCCGCGTGCGGACCGGGCTCCAGAGGCGTCGGCCTGCGCCGCTGCGCGCCAGCCGGACGCCCGCGCGCCCGCCCAAGGCCGGCGTCGGGCATCGCTTCTCGGCCTTTTGGCTAAGATCAAGTGTAGTATCTGTTCTTATCAGTTTAATATCTGATACGTCCCCCATCGGGGGACCACATATTAAACGGATTTTTGGAACAGGGAGCTGGATCAGGAGCTTGCTCCGTCCTCTCCACGCATCGGCCCGGTATTGCAGCGCCTCCGGGAACGGTGCACTACCTTCTCTCAGCGGTGAAAAGACAGACGTAGCTAGCAAGCAAGCGAGGTGGACCGGAGCTCCTTCCTCTCCGGTCTCGTCTCTCGTCCATCTGTGTGTCTCTGTGTCTCTCTCTCTCCCCCTCCCCGTTCCCGTGCTCCCTCCGTGCACTTTCCCGCGCCTCGACTCTCTCGGCAAGCAGGCCGGCCCCCTTTTCGGCTCCCGTGCGTTTTCCCTCCAAAAAACTTAGTTTTTTCCTCCTTTTTCCAGGGAGGCAGGCGTGGCTTGTGTGTGTGTGTGTGTGTGTGTGTGTGTGTGTGTGTGTGTGTGTGTGTGTGTCCCCGTCCTTGCAGGCGGGCCCCTTTCGACAGCCGGCCGTTTTCCCTCCAAAAAACTTAGTATATACACCTTTTCTTTCTTTTTTTCGGCAGGCAGGCAGGTGTGTGTGTGTCCCCGTCCCTCCCGAGAGAGCGCTGCCCCTTGCCTCTGCCCGCAGGTGCCGACGGTCCGCTTTCGCTTGCAGCTCACTCGGCACGGCTGCTGCTGGTGGGAGGGGCCTAAGCTAAGGAGGCCGGCCGGCTGGCGCCCCCCGCGGCTGCGGTCGTTGTCGGGCCGTTGACAGGAGATCAAAGAGCAGGGCCCCCGCCCGGGACTGGCGGGCAGGCAGGCGAGCAAGCAGGCAGGCAAGAGAGGGGGAGAGCGGAGTCCGGGCGGCCGGCAGCCGCGTGCGGACCGGGCTCCAGAGGCGTCGGCCTGCGCCGCTGCGCGCCAGCCGGACGCCCGCGCGCCCGCCCAAGGCCGGCGTCGGGCATCGCTTCTCGGCCTTTTGGCTAAGATCAAGTGTAGTATCTGTTCTTATCAGTTTAATATCTGATACGTCCCCCATCGGGGGACCACATATTAAACGGATTTTTGGAACAGGGAGCTGGATCAGGAGCTTGCTCCGTCCTCTCCACGCATCGGCCCGGTATTGCAGCGCCTCCGGGAACGGTGCACTACCTTCTCTCAGCGGTGAAAAGACAGACGTAGCTAGCAAGCAAGCGAGGTGGACCGGAGCTCCTTCCTCTCCGGTCTCGTCTCTCGTCCATCTGTGTGTCTCTGTGTCTCTCTCTCTCCCCCTCCCCGTTCCCGTGCTCCCTCCGTGCACTTTC
>NW_028296679.1:0-113495 GCF_055471065.1 Atractosteus spatula | reverse complement strand
TATTCAAACTCTTTGCTGTGACAAATCTAACATACTTTAGGCAGACAAAATGACCTTAAAAAGCCACATGATTTTTGAGTAGTCTGTGTGTAGTAACAGTGGTTCACATTATTTCAGAACGTATACTCCCGTCTCTGTAACGTTCCTCAGTCAGCTAGTGAACATTCTGTATTTACACCACGAATGCGCTACCTTGTCTTGCGCGCGGTCACGCTGGCCGACCACAGGCACGGGCAGGAGCAGGGAAGACGAGGCCGCTCTGTAGTGCCCCTGTGGCTCTCCTGCAGAGGGGAGCACTTTGCTCAACAGCCCCGAGCCGAAGGACCTGAAAATCTCTAAAGCTGAAAATCTGGCCAGTCCTCCAGTCTCCCTGGGGCGCTGAAGAGTATTTCATCTGATGCTGAGGTTCCTGTAACTCAACACAAAATTGAACACGGCGAGTTATGAGTTTGTGAAGAAGTGACAGCGGTACAATGTCAAACAGGAAATTTACCTGCAGGAAAGAATGAACTGAATCTCTGATATTCAAGCACGCAGTGTGACGTCCACTGTCTATTCAAATCTACTCTGCAAGTCTTACAATACTTTTTCATATACCGTCTCCTGGTTATTGTTTTGTGAGGGCTTGAACTGTTTCTCGGTAGAAATAAGACCGATAACTCACTGCTCCAGGATGCACGCTATCGTCGATGAAACCTGTGGTGTAAGCAAGCGAAAAGAGACAGATCCTTCTAAAACACAGAGGCCATCAGGAGGGCAGAAACACTGCAACAGGTAGGAGCTGTGGAGCCGTGATTCCCCCGAGCCAGAGCCCTCGTCCTCCCTCGACAGCGAACTGAGCTCCAGCGACTGGAGCAGCTACCCGCCGTCGTGGGACCTCCTGCAGATTGGGAATGGGTAAGGCAATTCGACACGAGCCCATTCCTCTTCCCACTGCCTACACTCCTACAACAAATAGTTTCAGGGTGTTCAAGTACAGGATAAAGAGATTACAGGTGTTCCCAATTGGCTGAGGATACAACTGTCTCTCTGAGAAAGCGCACAGAGGTGGACAAAGCAATTAAGTGTGTTTACAAGTCATTTCCTCGTATCTGGTCTTTCTTTACATATCAGAAAAGTGAATTGGTGGCTGTTGGAAAGTGTCTGCTCCACATGTAATAACCATGTAAAAGATGTGATTACATTTCTTGGTATTACGATTTTCAAAAATGTGATTTGTGATTTGATGTTCTCTACCTTAGTAAAATAAAAAAAACTTTATTCATGGTTGTTATTTGTCAAACACAGGCAGAAGGAGGCCTAAATGCTTCAGGTTGTAGAGCATCTAGTATTGATACCGATAGAGAATTATTTACAAAATTGAGCAGTGTAGGTGGTGTATGTTTCCCCTAATTTAATCTTTCAGGAAGTAGAGGGCATAGAGTTTTACCTGAATGTCATTTGGATGCTAGGAACCACCCCCCCAAACTTGCCAGCTTCCATGAAGTTCTCACGTGGTCTCTTACGGATAAACATACCCCCCATAGATGCATCATCTAGAATACAGAGAAATAACTTTGAGACATAAACCCGTGCTTTGAAAACTGGGTTTAAAATAGTATAATTGGGGTCAAGAAATTAACTGATGTGGATGACGAAATGTAGAATTAAGCAGATTTTGTGATTAGATTTAATGTTTGTGTTAAGTCTGATAACAATACCTCGTAACCAAGGCTACCCCTAGAGAGGTAGCGATGCTTTTAAGAAACTATGGAAGAATTTACAACCTTTATTAGACTACAAGGAAACAGATTTAGTTACACTTGTACTAATAGATATTAAAGATCCCTCTTGCAATCTCACAATATCTTGTCAAACTATTTTGGAGCACCTCTTTGGGGAAACTAAATAACTGGAAAAAAACATGACTACTGTCAAACAAATATTGTATGAAGGTTAAGGTTAAGGTGGCATCATTACACAATTGTACATTGAATTGACCCGGTAAAGATACATAGTGTGCATAGATTTAAAAGTAATATAGATGATAACTGTCTTTTTCGAAGCAGCCCAGAAACCTTATGTTTGTTTTTGTTTCATCCTGTTGTTAAAACACTCTGAACTGATCGGCACAATTGTGTAAAGAAGGTTTCTAATTCTGACATTTATTGGTGAGAAATAGATGTTATTTACTGCTCACTACTGCTGAACCGAATATAAAATATAATTTATCATTGACTTAATCATTATACTTGCTCGTTATTATATGTATAAATAGCCTAAAGATAAGAACTAATCGAAAATTTAATAATTAGACCGAATGTCGTAATAGCAGATTGTACTTCTCGCCTAATTTATGTGGTCGAGCAACACCACAATCGCCATAAAATACGTCCGTTCTCATGCTCTGACTTTCAGGTTCGGCAGTGGAATGGAGTCCAGGGCAAACTCGTTCTTGTTTGATTATCCGTGTGACATCTCGCTCAATATAACAGGTAAGCTCATGCACTGAAATTATGCGCTTCCAAATTGAAGCGACTCGCATTTGAATAATTCAAAATACACACGAGGGAACGTCTCCAAACCATGTGTAAATATCACAACATGAAAGCTGTGCGTACCTTCTCTTTATTTGCCTGTATAATGTACTCCGGTGATCAGTAATGTAGTCTTGCGTGCATCGTAAAGGATTTCTAGTATTGCACGATAAAGAAAGAAGAAAACACAATGAGGTCGAATTTATCAGCAGCGTGAGCCGACTCGCCGGTAAATACACTCTCCAGCGGTGTCTGGAGTTCACTAATAACTCTCTGCCCTGAAAGACAGGTTTCCAGGAGCCCGCAGTGCTTGACGAGCAGAGAGCGGAACCACACCGAGCTCAGCGACAGACCGGTACTTGTATTTGTATTGTATTCTTTGTTCTTGTTAATGCTTACTTTAAAAAATGTAAAAAAAAAAACAATTCAAAAGTGAATTGACCCCAGCTCCGTGATCATTTCATAAAACGTTTTCATAAACTTTTTTTCATAATTTCTCCTTAAGCTTCTGGAGAAGAGTATAGAGTGTCAGCATAGGAAAACCCGGAGTGGATCAGCCTTCCACTGGATCCGGACTGTCGGCATAGGAAAACCCAGAGTGGATCAGCCTTCCACTGGATCCGGACTGTCGGCATAGGAAAACCCAGAGTGGATCAGCCTTCCACTGGATCCGGACTGACGACAGCAGAAAACCCGGAGTGGATCAGCCTTCCACTGGATCCGGACTGACGGCATAGGAAAACCCAGAGTGGATCAGCCTTCCACTGGATCCGGACTGTCGGCATAGGAAAACCCGGAGTGGATCAGCCTTCCACTGGATCCGGACTGACGGCAGCAGAAAACCCGGAGTGGATCAGCCTTCCACTGGATCCAGACTGACGGCAGCAGAAAACCCGGAGTGGATCAGCCTTCCACTGGATCCGGACTGACGGCAGTCATGCTCTGACTTTCAGGTTCGGCAGTGGAATGGATTCCAGGGCAAACTCGTTCTTGTTTGATTATCCGTGTGAAATCTCGCCTAATATAACAGGTAGCTCATGCACTGAAATGATCGTTACTATCTCTTCATTACGATCTCATTTTCGAAGCCTTTTCTTTCCTTGGTAGAAGTAAGGCGCTTCCAAATGGAAAGAAGTCACATCTGAAACACATGAGGGCACGTCTCCAAACTATTTCTAAATGTCCCAACATGAAAGCTGTGCGTACCTTATCTTTATTGGCCTGTATAATGTACCCCGGTGATCTGTAATGTACTCTTGTGTGCACTGAATAGCATTTTTACTATTGCAATATAAATGTTAAAGAAGAGAAAACACAATAAGGTCGAATTAATCAACAACGTGAGGTGACTCGCCAGTAAAGTAACTCTCCAGCGACGTCTGGAGTTCAATAACCCTGCCCTGCAATGCGGTTTTCCAGGAGTCCGCAGTGCTTGACGAGCAGAAAGCGGAACCACAGCATCCTGGGCCGCGGCTCCAGACCGATCTCGGCGACGGACCGGCTGTCGCGCAAATCACGCGTCAGATCCGGATCCGTCGCAGTTAAGGGACGTCATAAGAGTGACGCACGGCGTGTCCAATCACCGCCGTTGGCTGAAAAGAGGCGGGACTTCCTCTTACTTTGGGTGAATGACACCGCTCCTAGCCAGTCACCGCGGACTTCCGTGTTCTTCCACGGAAATACCGCCCTCACCTTGAGTGACTCGGCTCTGAACTATTCAGCGCCGAGATTTCGGCAGGAGGCGGGACGGATACGGCTCTCGTCCAATCACAATTTCAATTCTGGGACTTTACTGAATTACGGCGGGCGGTGACACTTCCGAGAAATGTCCACTGGGTGGCGACAGAGATACACGAGTCCACGGAGGTGAGTCTCAAAGCGCTATCGGAAAGACTTGTTCTGCGGGAAAAGGAATCTTTGGTGCATTTATTTGTTAGGTGTAGGTTTGTGAAGCTGTTTTGGACGGATTTACAGAGTTTTGTTTGCAGGCAGTTAAAGGTGTTTGTTAGACTGAAGGATTTTGACATTTTATTGTACTGTTTAGTAGAAAATTTGGAAAAAGAGCCTTTATTTATAGTCAATTTATTAATCATTCTTGGTCAATTTCACATCCATAAATCCAAATGGTCTAATAATACTCCCCTTTTTAGTTCTTTTGAGGTGGAGCTGAAACACTATTTAAATTCTATTAAAAATGTGAGAAATAATAAAGCACGAAAAATATTTGTAAATTCTTTATACATTTAATAAAAAATTCTTAAAAAAAAAGACTTATGTGGAGATTGATCGTCAATATAGATGATAACTGTGACCTTTCTGACAGCAGCCCTGAAACCTAACATTTATTTTGGTTATGTTGTGGTTTATAAGCATTCGGGACTTTTTTTACAAACTTATATAAAGAAAGAGACTAATTTATTTTTAAAGAAATACATTTGTTACATTTTAATCCCATTGAAAGGAAGATGAAAATATCGTTTGTATTTTTAAAAATTATTATACTTGCGCAACATAATTATTAACGGAATGGTGTGAGAGGAGACCCATGTTTGGACAGTTTGAAACGGGTGTAAAGACGTACTGTGTCTAGTTGTAAGAACGTTGAAGCATGGACGGACATTATCTGCATTTACCTTGTTTAATCTTTTTTTCCATAAAATGTACATGTATTATTGCACGTACCCCTGACAATACGATTGCTGCGTTACGTTTTCTTGTAGTTTTTGGTCTCATAAAAAAATACAAGAGACGCGAGTCGATGACGTCACAATGTTGTCGCCCACAGGGCTTGTGGGTAATGTAGTCTGTAGTTCACCGGGCTGCCCTGCCCACGTGTTTCGCTGATTTGATTGAACGTTAGAATTAATTATATTCAAAAGATATTATGTTAAGTTTCAGCCCCAGTGAAAACAATATAAAAATTTCTTTTGTAATAAATTTAATTATTATATGGGCTCGTTATCACATTCATAAAATGAAGTGGTCTGGGAAGTACCCTGTGTTTGAGTATTTTAAAATGGATGTAAGGGGGTATTTGCAGACTATTTCGAAATGCAAAAATATGAAAGCGGTGCGGACATTATTTTTATTTAATTTGTTTAATCTTTTTTCATAACTTGAATTGATGTAGTAGTATGTACCCTGACGATAATTTTGTTTGGAATTGTTATATGTACTCTTGTTTGTATTGTAATGTTTGTTCTTTTGTTAAGCATAAATAAAAATTAAAAAAAAAGAATTAATTATATTCACACAATTTCAGCGTATTTATCGTGTCTTGTATTTCTATGTCTCTCTTATGTGTTCCCTTGTGTGTATGTTTTCTTTTATTTCACGTGTCTGCAGCGCTGGTTTATCGACCCGGCACATGAAGCAAACCCACTGTCGTCGTGTTTCTTAGCTCCCGTCTTGTTTGCAAACTTTTCTCCGGTGTTTATTTTACTTTGTCAATAAAACGTGGTTGCTGTGGCAACGGAGCTGTAAAAGTTGTTGCGATCTGACCTCCAGGGGGTAAGTAGCTGGCTTTTTTAATCTAATCGGCGAGAAAAACAAACTTTAGTCTAAAAAGCGGTGGCTGGAGTATTTAGTGGACATTTCGCAGAAGAAAAGGAAGAAACGGTGAGTCGCAGGCTGTAGGACAGGACTGTCGGGGAAACACGCAGCTGGTGGGGACATATCAGCGCTGGGCTGAGCGAGTCCGTCGGCGCCTCCTCCTGCAGGATTGAGGAGTCTCCGGTCGTGTCCTTATCTGCATGTGGAGGTGAAAAGGCGAGAGACGGCAGCGCTGGGACCCTGGGCCCGGTTTCCTGGGGTGCAGTCTGTGTGGAGTTTGCATGCTCTGCCCCATTCTAATGGGTCCGGTTTCCTGGGGTGCTGTCTGTGTGGAGCTTGCACGCCCTGGCCGTGTTCTCATGGGTCTGGTTTCCTGGGGTGCTGTCTGTGTGGAGCTTGCATGCTCTGCTTATGTCCGGAGTCGGAGTCAGCAGTAGATACGCAGTTGTTAGCATTGGAGGATTACAGAAGAGGTGACAGCAGTGCTGGGGACCCCGGTATCTCTTCCACCGAGGACCCTCTAGCACAACCAGAGGTGTGAAATTGCCTCCATTCTTTGTAAAATTACAGGTTTCTCTGGACTGCAGTCCCCTCGCACTTCGCTTTGTATATGCAGTGCTGTTCTCTACAACAGAAGACCCTTTGTTTGGAAGGAATGGGAAGCTAAAGGCAGAGTCACAATCTCTGATACATCTAATCAAAACAGTAAGTTCTTTAAAACAACTAAAAAAAACTGTCATCAAATAAAAACGAATTTGCAAGTCAAGGTGCACCACTAAAAACACCCAGAAAAAAATCCCTACCTGATCGTATCGCAGTCGAGGAGAAAGCCAGGGCCCAGGCGCTGCGAGGCTGCAATGGCAACCAGTCCGTCACTCCAGGTGTCGCTACACACGAGTAAAAACCTTTCCTGTTCATCACCTGTCAGGTTTCAAGTCATCGGAGAAGGACGGGCGTCTTCAGGCTGGTCTCTGCAGCTGAGGCTCTGAGGAGCTCCTGACAGACACGAGTGGAGCTTCGCTTTCAACACCACTGTGGTCAGTAAAGGTTTAATATTCTTAAACACCGAGAGCTGGAGTTTCTCTGAACGTGATCAGCATCACAGCGGCTATGTTTCATTCACACCGGAACTCACAACACACACAAACAGTGCAAGTTAACGTGACCTTAAAAATACGCATCGTATGACATAATATATTTGTGAAGCAACCCGAAGGCGCTGATTTCACAGGCGTCTCCCTGATGTGCTGTAGAGTTGGACTGCTGGACGATGGACGGACGAGTCGCCCCTTCTTGCAGATGCAGTACTTTGACACCAGAGGGGTGAAAACACTTATAGAAAATTCATTTTCAGATACGTTGTGTTTTCTTGAGAGAGGGAGTCTTCATTATCCCCAAGGTGGACATGTGTTTCATGGCAGTAGGCAATATATAGAAAAGCACACAAACTTAACAACACACAGGCACGTGCCCAAGACAGTCATCTGTTGAGCAGGGTTCTGGCCGCAGGTCTAAGTGAGAACTTGACCCTGTTTGTTTTCAGAGGGGGAAAGCGGTTTCTGTGATCAGAGGGCAGGGATTGGAAATTGTTAAACAAAGGGTTAAACATTTCTTACATGTACCCTTTTGTAAGTTGATTCACAAGTTTTTCTCCACCTGTCACATGTAACAGTTTAATTTCTCTGTAGCGGCGAGGCTTAATAATAAGGCAGAATTAAGTGTTTCTGAGCTTCCCAAATGAGGCCCCATTTCTCTGTTCATCTCTGTGGTGCAGCCACAGAGAGACCATTAGTGCAGGGTAATTTAAGGTCCTAGGACAGCTCCCAAAGGGGGATGCACTTAGCTAAGCCTGGCTATCATGATCAATGGTCATCCATTGGCGCCTATCTGTCTAGGGAGTGCCAGATGGACATCTGGACTGCATTACTAAGTGTCAGGAGTAAGTGACTCATATCTCACCATGATCAACCAATCAGGGACTGGTAGGGCCGAGTAACCCACGTGGGACTCTGATGCCCATGGAACTTTCAGCCAATCAATGAGCTGAAGTTCCTCCAGGTAAAAACAGGCAACACAGAGAGCCTGTGAGATTCAGTAAGATTCAGAAGGGATTCCCAAGGGCAGGACATTCTCGCAGCGCGCCTCCTGACCATCCTGAGACTCAGCCCGGACAACCACGGAACGGCCAGAGTGCCAGAACTTTCCTTTGTTCTAAGAGTCTAGAGCGGAGGTTGCCAGAGAATAACCAGAGGATCCACCCGAGGTTAGCACCAGCAGCAGGCCTCGTGAACAGGTCGGAACTGTGGAAAGCTGAATCACTATTCAGAACTAGCGCTTCATCAGGAACGAACCGGTCCTCTTCCTGACCTGCTGGGACCCACAGTAATTTTTCTCCTGTGCACAAACTTTGCTAGTTAAAGCCAACACTAACTAGCCGGTCAGTGAGCATCAGCAGCGCACCGTCGCAAGCCGCACAGCACAGCCTGGCACACAGCCAGAGAGCGCGGATTGGACAGCAACAGCCTGCAACTGTTTCTTTGTGCCCGCAGGAGATCTGAATCCCCAGAGATTGGATGAGTATTCAACTTCACTGCATTACTGCTCGAGAATTCAATTGTTATCCAAACCAGTTGATATCAATTTAATTCCTAAGAGTTATGTACTTGTTTTGAGTATCTAATGTAGAAGTTATAACCAAGTTCATTTACGAAACGGTCTAAATGAATGATATACTGAACGTATGTGTGTAACACTATGTGTGTAACACTTCGTAACTGAATGAATATATATCTTTTGTATTCTGATAACCCTCTCGATAAGATCTGTTAGGTTTATATGCATATTCTATGTATTAATAAATGTATCCTCGTGTATTAGTACCTGTGTGTGTGCGTTGTTTGAGTTATGTCGCATGGTTGGATTCTAAAGCCATCGCAAGAATCAACTTTGTGATTTACTGCTACAATTAATAATTGTCACAGTAAATGCCCAAACCCTACAGAACTGGTGCCTTCAGAGAGCCACTACATTTACATTTTGGCTATGGCAACGTTACATATTTGGCGTCCCTGGGCCGGCTATGATTACATCTCCCTGCAAATAATGCCTTTTCCTTTTTCATCCCATTCAAGTCTCTGTCCTGGATAAAGTCATTTTGATGGTCCAGTTGAAAGGTTCAAGGTTTCACTGTGTTTGAGAGTGCAGATAAAGAAGATAATAGGAGAGGAAACTGGAAAAGCCATGACTCTATCATTCAGTTCAATTCAATTTATTTTCATATAGCGCCTTTCACAACAAGGTTGCCCCAAGGCGCTTAACAGTGTAAGTAACAATACATTTTGTAACAATTACAGCTGTATCCACGATGTCCCTCTGGGATCCATGGCACTGATGCAGCATTCAAGTCACATGGTGCCCAGCCCATGACAGACAGGCCTCTGAAACCATGCTGTGTACAGTATTTCTCCTCTGCAGCATCCCTGCGAGATCTATAGTGATCTTATAGAAGACAACAGTTCTATACTTTTTCTTGAGTTTTATAAGGCTTTTGATATGATAGAACATAATTTTAGTTTTAATGTTTGGAATTATTTGGTTTTGGTCAGTATTTTCAGAATGTTATTAAAACTATTTATAATAGTTGTAATAGTTCAGTTAAGTTACACAGTGGGACTTCTCCAAGATTTGATATTGGTAGAGGTATTAGACAAGGATGCCCTATTTCTCCATTTTGTTTTTATTAGTAACTCAAACTTTAGCTCTTTATATTAATAATAGTGCTATGAAAGGTATTAATAACTCAGGTAGAGAAATAAAAATTTGTCAGCTTGCAGATGATACTACTATATTTCTTAAAGATAGTAGAAAATTGGCTAAGGCAATAGAAGACGGGTACATTTTCTTTGGTGTCAGGATTATATCTAAATTTTAATAAATGTGAATTATGCTCCCTAAAGGACTCGGATTTAATTATTGCTGACAATATACCTGTAAAAAAGGTGGTGACTTACTTAAGGATTATAATTTCTAAAGATCAGGAGGAAAGATGTAGATTAAATTTTAGACTATTTTAGACAAAGAGATTTGTCTCTGACAAGTCGGGTTTTATTATCAAAAGCAGAAGGCCTTTCTCACTTTGTATATGCTTCTCTCTCCTTGGATGTCCCTAAGTATATTAATGATTTTGATAAAGTATTTTATAACTTCAATTGGAAAACAAACCTCATTATATAAGAAAATCTCTTCTAATTTAACCTAGGAATTGTGGTGGTTTGAATGTCTTTTTTTATTTTTATACTGCTAATAATAACTTTAAAAGCAATTGGATTCGAAATTATACTATAAACAAAAATAGTATATGGAATTTGATTCCCAAGTCGTTTTTTAAATATATAGGTGATCTCGAATTTCTGTTAAAATGTCATTTTGATATTAATAGAATTCCTCATAACTTATCTAACTTTCATAAACAAGTTTTATTATGTTGGAATTTAATGTATAAGCATAACTTTTCACCACATACATATTATATTTGGAATAATAACGATATAAGGTATACAAATAAAAGCATATTTTTTCCGACTTGGTATGATAAGAAAATCTGGCCTGTGGCCCAATCGTTACAAGAAGAGGGTAGATTGTTCACATATACAGAATTTTTGGAAAAAGTTAAGATTCCTATCTCTCCCCGTGAATATGCCATAGTCTTTGATGCAATTCCTATGAAAGTGGTGAGGCTGTTTAGAGGTAGTCTTGGCCTTGCAAATAGAGTTTTTTCTGATTTCTCTGATAATTTATTGTTGGATGGAATAGATATAAAAGATAAAAAATGCAATACTAATTACATTAGGAACTTGTGCAAGTCATGTTATACCGTCTTGTATCTCCTTTTGGAATGCTATGTTTAGGAATATAAATGGGAAATTAGTTTGGTCAATTGCTGGTAAATACTGTCTTAAAAATAAAGTTAAAGAAATTTCATTTAAGATCGTTCACAGATTTTATCCTGTTAAATTGACACTTTCTAGATTTAAACATGAACAAGATGACTTACTGTAGGTGTATTTTGTAATAATGAGAAGGAATCTTTGTGACATTTGTTTGTTAACTGCATATTTACAAAGCTGTTTTGGATAGATCTGCAAAATGTTATTGCTCAACATGTAAAGGTAAATGTTAAATTGAAAGATTTTTACATTAATTTATATTTTGTTAGATATGATTTGGATAAAGGATATGTTTTTATTATTAATGTTAATTATTTTGGCAAAATACTTTACCCACAAATGTAAATGGTCTAAAACTGCTCCATCTATTCATGCTTTTAAAGTTGAATTCCTTTTTTATTTAAATTCTATTAGAGATTTAAAGAATCAAAAGGCAACACATACAATGGAAATATCTAATGGAAAAAAACCTCTTGGGGTCCAAGGTCAACTGGCTGCCCAACCCCTTTGGGCATGCTAACATTAGATCATTAAAAAAAAAATAAATAAATGAATGCGGGTATTAATCCATCCATCCATCACGTCGTCTGTATGTCAGTACCCCATGCAGGTCTCTGCAGACCAGCAGAATCCTCCTAAACGATAGCTGTATCCACGATGCCCCTCTTGGATCCATGGCACTGATGCAGCATTCAACTCGCATGGTGCCCAGCCTGGGCACCATCCAGACATGTGGGGAGGAGAATAGGATAGTTTGGTCAGAACAGATGTATCTACCTGGATGGCCAACATAGAGACACACAATGGCATGTACAGCAGCACCAGCAGGCTATAATGTAAGGTGTGAGTAGGCTAGGCTGAAGTAATAGGTCTTCAGTCTGGATTTGAATACTGAGATTGACTCGGCATCCCGAATATGGGGTGGGAGACTGTTCCATAAGCTAGGGCCCCTGTAACTAAAGGCTTTACCACTGACTGTTTTTTTTTATTAATGCATGGAATATGAAGAAGACCTGCATTCTGTGATCTACGCGGTCGACTTGGATGGTAAACATTAATAAGTTCCATTAGATAGACAGGTGCCTGAGCCTTGTAAGTAAGTAGAAGGATTTTGAAGTCCGCCCTGTACCTGATAGGAAGCCAATGAAGAGAGAGAAGTATGGGGGTTATGTGGTCATACTTTCTGCTCCAAGTAACAATTCTAGCTGCTGCATTCTGTAAGTATTCAAACTCTTTGCTGTGACAAATCTAACATACTTTAGGCAGACAAAATGACCTTAAAAAGCCACGTGATTTTTGAGTAGTCTGTCTGTGTGTAGTAACAGTGGTTCACATTATTTCAGAACGTATACTCCCGTCTCTGTAACTTTCCTCAGTCAGCTAGTGAACATTCTGTATTTACACCACGAATGCGCTACCTTGTCTTGCGCGCGGTCACGCTGGCCGTCCACAAGCACGGGCAGGAGCAGGGAAGACGAGGCCGCTCTGTAGTGCCCCTGTGGCTCTCCAGCAGAGGGGAGCACTTTGCTCAACAGCCCCGAGCCGAAGGACCCGGTAATAAAGCTGAAAATCTGGCCAGTCCTCCAGTCTCCCTGGGGCGCTGAAGAGTATTTCATCTGATGCTGAGGTTCCTGTAACTCAACACAAAATTGAACACGGCGAGTTATGAGTTTGTGAAGAAGTGACAGCGGTACAATGTCAACCAGGAAGTTAACCTGCAGGAAAGAATGAACTGAATCTGTGATATTCAAGCACGCAGTGTGACGTCCACTGTCTATTCAAATCTACTCTGCAAGTCTTACAATACTTTTTCATATACCGTCTCCTGGTTATTGTTTTGTGAGGGCTTGAACTGTTTCTCGGTAGAAATAAGACCGATAACTCACTGCTCCAGGATGCACGCTATCGTCGATGAAACCTGTGGTGTAAGCAAGCGAAAAGAGACAGATCCTTCTAAAACACAGAGGCCATCAGGAGGGCAGAAACACTCTGCAACAGGTAGGAGCTGTGGAGCCGTGATTCCCCCGAGCCAGAGCCCTCGTCCTCCCTCGACAGCGAACTGAGCTCCAGCGACTGGAGCAGCTACCTGCCGTCGTGGGACCTCCTGCAGATTGGGAATGGGTAAGGCAATTCGACACGAGCCCATTCCTCTTCCCACTGCTTACACTCCTATAACAAATAGTTTCAGGGTGTTCAAGTGCAGGATAAAGAGATTACAGGTGTTCCCAATTGGCTGAGGATACAACTGTCTCTCTGAGAAAGCGCACAGAGGTGGACAAAGCAATTAAGTGTGTTTACAAGTCATTTCCTCTGTATCTGGTCTTTCTTTACATATCAGAAAAGTGAATTGGTGGCTGTTGGAAAGTGTCTGCTCCACATGTAATAACCATGTAAAAGATGCGATTACATTTCTTGGTATTAAGATTTTCAAAAATGTGATTTGTGATTTGATGTTCTCTACCTTAGTAAAATAAAAAAAACTTTATTCATGGTTGTTATTTGTCAAACACAGACAGAAGGAGGCCTAAATGCTTCAGGTTGTAGAGCATCTAGTATTGATACCGATAGAGAATTATTTACAAAATTGAGCAGTGTAGGTGGTGTATGTTTCCCCTAATTTAATCTTTCAGGAAGTAGAGGGCATAGAGTTTTACTTGAATGTCATTTGGATGCTAGGAACCCCCCCCCAAACTTGCCAGCTTCCATGAAGTTCTCACGTGGTCTCTTACGGATAAACATACCCCCCATAGATGCATCATCTAGAATACAGAGAAATAACTTTGAGACATAAACCCGTGCTTTGAAAACTGGGTTTAAAATAGTATAATTGGGGTCACGAAATTAACTGATGTGGATGACGAAATGTAGAATTAAGCAGATTTTGTGATTAGATTTAATGTTTGTGTTAAGTCTGATAACAATACCTCGTAACCAAGGCTACCCCTAGAGAGGTAGCGATGCTTTTAAGAAACTATGGAAGAATTTACAACCTTTATTAGACTACAAGGAAACAGATTTAGTTACACTTGTACTAATAGCTATTAAAGATCCCTCTTGCAATCTCACAATATCTTGTCAAACTATTTTGGAGCACCTCTTTGGGGAAACTAAATAACTGGAAAAAAACATGACTACTGTCAAACAAATATTGTATGAAGGTTAAGGTTAAGGTGGCATCATTACACAATTGTACATTGAATTGACCCGGTAAAGATACATAGTGTGCATAGATTTAAAAGTAATATAGATGATAACTGTCTTTTTCGAAGCAGCCCAGAAACCTTATGTTTGTTTTTGTTTCATCCTGTTGTTAAAACACTCTGAACTGATCGGCACAATTGTGTAAAGAAGGTTTCTAATTCTGACATTTATTGGTGAGAAATAGATGTTATTTACTGCTCACTACTGCTGAACCGAATATAAAATATAATTTATCATTGACTTAATCATTATACTTGCTCGTTATTATATGTATAAATAGCCTAAAGATAAGAACTAATCGAAAATTTAATCATTAGACCGAATGTCGTAATAGCAGATTGTACTTCTCGCCTAATTTATGTGGTCGAGCAACACCACAATCGCCATACAATACGTCCGTTCTCATGCTCTGACTTTCAGGTTCGGCAGTGGAATGGAGTCCAGGGCAAACTCGTTCTTGTTTGATTATCCGTGTGACATCTCGCCCAATATAACAGGTAAGGTCATGCACTGAAATTATGCGCTTCCAAATGGAAGAGACTCGCATTTGAATAATTCAAAATACACACGAGGGAACGTCTCCAAACCATGTCTAAATATCACAACATGAAAGCTGTGCGTACCTTCTCTTTATTTGCCTGTATAATGTACTCCGGTGATCAGTAATGTAGTCTTGCGTGCATCGTAAAGGATTTCTAGTATTGCACGATAAAGAAAGAAGAAAACACAATGAGGTCGAATTTATCAGCAGCGTGAGCCGACTCGCCGGTAAATACACTCTCCAGCGGTGTCTGGAGTTCACTAATAACTCTCTGCCCTGAAAGACAGGTTTCCAGGAGCCCGCAGTGCTCGACGAGCAGAGAGCGGAACCACACCGAGCTCAGCGACAGACCGGTACTTGTATTTGTATTGTATTCTTTGTTCTTGTTAATGCTTACTTTAAAAAATGTAAAAAAAAAACAATTCAAAAGTGAATTGACCCCAGCGCCGTGATCTTTTCATAAAACGTTTCCATAAACTTTTTTTCATAATTTCTCCTTAAGCTTCTGGAGAAGAGTATAGAGTGTCAGCATAGGAAAACCCGGAGTGGATCAGCCTTCCACTGGATCCGGACTGTCGGCATAGGAAAACCCGGAGTGGATCAGCCTTCCACTGGATCCGGACTGACGGCAGCAGAAAACCCGGAGTGGATCAGCCTTCCACTGGATCCGGACTGACGGCAGTCATGCTCTGACTTTCAGGTTCGGCAGTGGAATGGATTCCAGGGCAAACTCGTTCTTGTTTGATTATCCGTGTGAAATCTCGCCTAATATAACAGGTAGCTCATGCACTGAAATGATCGTTACTATCTCTTCATTACGATCTCATTTTCGAAGCCTTTTCTTTCCTTGGTAGAAGTAAGGCGCTTCCAAATGGAAATAAGTCACATCTGAAACACATGAGGGCACGTCTCCAAACTATTTCTAAATGTCCCAACATAAAAGCTGTGCGTACCTTATCTTTATTGGCCTGTATAATGTACCCCGGTGATCTGTAATGTACTCTTGTGTGCACTGAATAGCATTTTTACTATTGCAATATAAATGTTAATGAAGAGAAAACACAATAAGGTCGAATTAATCAACAACGTGAGGTGACTCGCCAGTAAAGTAACTCTCCAGCGACGTCTGGAGTTCAATAACTCTCTGCCCTGCAATGCGGTTTTCCAGGAGTCCGCAGTGCTTGACGAGCAGAAAGCGGAACCACAGCATCCTGGGCCGCGGCTCCAGACCGATCTCGGCGACGGACTGGCTGTCGCGCAAATCACGCATCAGATCCGGATCCGTCGCAGTTAAGGGACGTCATAAGAGTGACGCACGGCGTGTCCAATCACCCCGTTGGCTGGAAAGAGGCGGGACTTCCTCTTACTTTGGGTGAATGACACCGCTCCTAGCCAGTCACCGCGGACTTCCGTGTTCTTCCACGGAAATACCGCCCTCACCTTGAGTGACTCGGCTCTGAACTATTCAGCGCCGAGATTTCGGCAGGAGGCGGGACGGATACGGCTCTCGTCCAATCACAATTTCAATTCTGGGACTTTACTGAATTACGGCGGGCGGTGACACTTCCGAGAAATGTCCACTGGGTGGCGACAGAGATACACGAGTCCACGGAGGTGAGTCTCAAAGCGCTATCGGAAAGACTTGTTCTGCGGGAAAAGGAATCTTTGGTGCATTTATTTGTTAGGTGTAGGTTTGTGAAGCTGTTTTGGACGGATTTACAGAGTTTTGTTTGCAGGCAGTTAAAGGTGTTTGTTAGACTGAAGGATTTTGACATTTTATTGTACTGTTTAGTAGAAAATTTGGAAAAAGAGCCTTTATTTATAGTCAATTTATTAATCATTCTTGGTCAATTTCACATCCATAAATCCAAATGGTCTAATAATACTCCCCTTTTTAGTTCTTTTGAGGTGGAGCTGAAACACTATTTAAA
Source organism: Atractosteus spatula (assembly GCF_055471065.1). NCBI lineage: Eukaryota > Metazoa > Chordata > Actinopteri > Semionotiformes > Lepisosteidae > Atractosteus > Atractosteus spatula. The sequence continues at coordinate 96,808 of NW_028296679.1, read as the reverse complement.
TTCTATTAAAAATGTGAGAAATAATAAAGCACGAAAAATATTTGTAAATTCTTTATACATTTAATAAAAAATTCTTTAAAAAAAAGACTTATGTGGAGATTGATCGTCAATATAGATGATAACTGTGACCTTTCTGACAGCAGCCCTGAAACCTAACATTTATTTTGGTTATGTTGTGGTTTATAAGCATTCGGGACTTTTTTTACAAACTTATATAAAGAAAGAGACTAATTTATTTTTAAAGAAATACATTTGTTACATTTTAATCCCATTGAAAGGAAGATGAAAATATCGTTTGTATTTTTAAAAATTATTATACTTGCGCAACATAATTATTAACGGAATGGTGTGAGAGGAGACCCATGTTTGGACAGTTTGAAACGGGTGTAAAGACGTACTGTGTCTAGTTGTAAGAACGTTGAAGCATGGACGGACATTATCTGCATTTACCTTGTTTAATCTTTTTTTCCATAAAATGTACATGTATTATTGCACGTACCCCTGACAATACGATTGCTGCGTTACGTTTTCTTGTAGTTTTTGGTCTCATAAAAAAATACAAGAGACGCGAGTCGATGACGTCACAATGTTGTCGCCCACAGGGCTTGTGGGTAATGTAGTCTGTAGTTCACCGGGCTGCCCTGCCCACGTGTTTCGCTGATTTGATTGAACGTTAGAATTAATTATATTCAAAAGATATTATGTTAAGTTTCAGCCCCAGTGAAAACAATATAAAAATTTCTTTTGTAATAAATTTAATTATTATATGGGCTCGTTATCACATTCATAAAATGAAGTGGTCTGGGAAGTACCCTGTGTTTGAGTATTTTAAAATGGATGTAAGGGGGTATTTGCAGACTATTTCGAAATGCAAAAATATGAAAGCGGTGCGGACATTATTTTTATTTAATTTGTTTAATCTTTTTTCATAACTTGAATTGATGTAGTAGTATGTACCCTGACGATAATTTTGTTTGGAATTGTTATATGTACTCTTGTTTGTATTGTAATGTTTGTTCTTTTGTTAAGCATAAATAAAAATTAAAAAAAAAGAATTAATTATATTCACACAATTTCAGCGTATTTATCGTGTCTTGTATTTCTATGTCTCTCTTATGTGTTCCCTTGTGTGTATGTTTTCTTTTATTTCACGTGTCTGCAGCGCTGGTTTATCGACCCGGCACATGAAGCAAACCCACTGTCGTCGTGTTTCTTAGCTCCCGTCTTGTTTGCAAACTTTTCTCCGGTGTTTATTTTACTTTGTCAATAAAACGTGGTTGCTGTGGCAACGGAGCTGTAAAAGTTGTTGCGATCTGACCTCCAGGGGGTAAGTAGCTGGCTTTTTTAATCTAATCGGCGAGAAAAACAAACTTTAGTCTAAAAAGCGGTGGCTGGAGTATTTAGTGGACATTTCGCAGAAGAAAAGGAAGAAACGGTGAGTCGCAGGCTGTAGGACAGGACTGTCGGGGAAACACGCAGCTGGTGGGGACATATCAGCGCTGGGCTGAGCGAGTCCGTCGGCGCCTCCTCCTGCAGGATTGAGGAGTCTCCGGTCGTGTCCTTATCTGCATGTGGAGGTGAAAAGGCGAGAGACGGCAGCGCTGGGACCCTGGGCCCGGTTTCCTGGGGTGCAGTCTGTGTGGAGTTTGCATGCTCTGCCCCATTCTAATGGGTCCGGTTTCCTGGGGTGCTGTCTGTGTGGAGCTTGCACGCCCTGGCCGTGTTCTCATGGGTCTGGTTTCCTGGGGTGCTGTCTGTGTGGAGCTTGCATGCTCTGCTTATGTCCGGAGTCGGAGTCAGCAGTAGATACGCAGTTGTTAGCATTGGAGGATTACAGAAGAGGTGACAGCAGTGCTGGGGACCCCGGTATCTCTTCCACCGAGGACCCTCTAGCACAACCAGAGGTGTGAAATTGCCTCCATTCTTTGTAAAATTACAGGTTTCTCTGGACTGCAGTCCCCTCGCACTTCGCTTTGTATATGCAGTGCTGTTCTCTACAACAGAAGACCCTTTGTTTGGAAGGAATGGGAAGCTAAAGGCAGAGTCACAATCTCTGATACATCTAATCAAAACAGTAAGTTCTTTAAAACAACTAAAAAAAACTGTCATCAAATAAAAACGAATTTGCAAGTCAAGGTGCACCACTAAAAACACCCAGAAAAAAATCCCTACCTGATCGTATCGCAGTCGAGGAGAAAGCCAGGGCCCAGGCGCTGCGAGGCTGCAATGGCAACCAGTCCGTCACTCCAGGTGTCGCTACACACGAGTAAAAACCTTTCCTGTTCATCACCTGTCAGGTTTCAAGTCATCGGAGAAGGACGGGCGTCTTCAGGCTGGTCTCTGCAGCTGAGGCTCTGAGGAGCTCCTGACAGACGCGAGTGGAGCTTCGCTTTCAACACCACTGTGGTCAGTAAAGGTTTAATATTCTTAAACACCGAGAGCTGGAGTTTCTCTGAACGTGATCTGCATCACAGCGGCTATGTTTCATTCACACCGGAACTCACAACACACACAAACAGTGCAAGTTAACGTGACCTTAAAAATACGCATCGTATGACATAATATATTTGTGAAGCAACCCGAAGGCGCTGATTTCACAGGCGTCTCCCTGATGTGCTGTAGAGTGGGACTGCTGGACGATGGACGGACGAGTCGCCCCTTCTTGCAGATGCAGTACTTTGACACCAGAGGGGTGAAAACATTTATAGAAAATTCATTTTCAGATACGTTGTGTTTTCTTGAGAGAGGGAGTCTTCATTATCCCCAAGGTGGACATGTGTTTCATGGCAGTAGGCAATATATAGAAAAGCACACAAACTAACAACACACAGGCACATGCCCAAGACAGTCATCTGTTGAGCAGGGTTCTGGCCGCAGGTCTAAGTGAGAACTTGACCCTGTTTGTTTTCAGAGGGGGAAAGCGGTTTCTGTGTTCAGAGGGCAGGGATTGGAAATTGTTAAACAAAGAGTTAAACATTTCTTACATGTACCCTTTTGTAAGTTGATTCACAAGTTTTTCTCCACCTGTCACATGTAACAGTTTAATTTCTCCCTGCAAATAATGCCTTTTCCTTTTTCATCCCATTCAAGTCTCTGTCCTGGATAAAGTCATTTTGATGGTCCAGTTGAAAGGTTCAAGGTTTCACTGCGTTTGAGAGTGCAGATAAAGAAGATAACAGGAGAGGAAACTGGAAAAGCCATGACTGTCATTCAATTCAATTCAATTCAATTTATTTTCATATAGCGCCTTTCACAACAAGGTTGCCCCAAGGCGCTTAACAATGCAAGTAAATATACATTTTGTGAATACAGAACTGAAGACAATGGAGGAAAGGAACCAAAGACTCCTCAGTAAGGAGAATAAAATCCTCTAGGGGTCCAAGGTCAACTGGCTGCCCAACCCCTTTGGGCATGCTAACATTAGATCATTAAAAAAAAGAAATAAATGAATGCGGGTATTAATCCATCCATCCATCACGTCGTCTGTATGTCAGTACCCCATGCAGGTCTCTGCAGACCAGCAGAATCCTCCTAAACGATAGCTGTATCCACGATGCCCCTCTGGGATCCGTGGCACTGATGCAGCATTCAACTCACATGGTGCCCAGCCCATGACAGACAGGCCTCTGAAACCATGCTGTGTACAGTATTTCTCCTCTGCAGCATCCCTGCGAGGCAGGACAGGTGCCTGACCTCTGAGAGCCTTGTAAGTAAGTAGAAGGATTTTGAAGTCCGCCCTGTACCTGATAGGAAGCCAATGAAGAGAGAGAAGTATGGGGGTTATGTGGTCATACTTTCTGCTCCAAGTAACAATTCTAGCTGCTGCATTCTGTAAGTATTCAAACTCTTTGCTGTGACAAATCTAACATACTTTAGGCAGACAAAATGACCTTAAAAAGCCACGTGATTTTTGAGTAGTCTGTCTGTGTGTAGTAACAGTGGTTCACATTATTTCAGAACGTATACTCCCGTCTCTGTAACGTTCCTCAGTCAGCTAGTGAACATTCTGTATTTACACCACGAATGCGCTACCTTGTCTTGCGCGCGGTCACGCTGGCCGTCCACAAGCACGGGCAGGAGCAGGGAAGACGAGGCCGCTCTGTAGTGCCCCTGTGGCTCTCCAGCAGAGGGGAGCACTTTGCTCAACAGCCCTGAGCCGAAGGTCCCAGTAATAAAGCTGAAAATCTGGCCAGTCCCCCAGTCTCCCTGGGGCGCTGAAGAGTATTTCATCTGATGCTGAGGTTCCTGTAACTCAACACAAAATTGAACACGGCGAGTTATGAGTTTGTGAAGAAGTGACAGCGGTACAATGTCAAACAGGAAATTTACCTGCAGGAAAGAATGAACTGAATCTCTGATATTCAAGCACGCAGTGTGACGTCCACGGTCTATTCAAATCTACTCTGCAAGTCTTACAATACTTTTTCATATACCGTCTCCTGGTTATTGTTTTGTGAGTGCTTGAACTGTTTCTCAGTAGAAATAAGACCGATAACTCACTGCTCCAGGATGCACGCTATCGTCGATGAAACCTGTGGTGTAAGCAAGCGAAAAGAGACGGATCCTTCTAAAACACAGAGGCCATCAGGAGGGCAGAAACACTCTGCAACAGGTAGGAGCTGTGGAGCCGTGATTCCCCCGAGCCAGAGCCCTCGTCCTCCCTCGACAGCGAACTGAGCTCCAGCGACTAGAGCAGCTACCTGCCGTCGTGGGACCTCCTGCAGATTGGGAATGGGTAAGGCAATTCGACACGAGCCCATTCCTCTTCCCACTGCTTACACTCCTATAACAAATAGTTTCAGGGTGTTCAAGTACAGGATAAAGAGATTACAGGTGTTCCCAATTGGCTGATGATTTTTATATGAATAGCCATAACTTGTGTGACCAGCAGGAATAAGAATGGGCTTATGGGACATCCTTGTCGAATTCCCCTACCAATCCTAAATCTATGAGAAGTTCCATGAGCCAATTTAACAGAGCTGTTACCTTGATTGTACAAAGTTCTAATTACCTTTTGAAAATACTCACCAAAGCCAAAAAAATTGAGAGTTTCAAAAATAAAAGAATGTTCAATTGTGTCAAAAGCCTTATAAAAGTCCACAAATAGAATAAAGCTATCCTGACTAATAAGTTCACCATAGTCTACAAGGTCCAACACCAATCGAATATTATTACATATATGTCTCCCTTTCATGAAACCTGATTGTGACTCATCAATAATTGAGTCAAGGCCTGTTTTCAGTCTCTCTGCAAAAATAGAAGCAAGAATCTTTCCATCATTATTAATCAAAGTGATAGGCCGCCAATTATCTATCAACAAATGATCTTTATCTGGTTTTGGAATTATGGTTATTAAGCCCTGAGTCATCGAGGTTGGTAAAACTCCCTTTTCAATTGACTCCTTAAACACCAGAAGAAGAAATTCTGCCAAATCATCTCGAAAGGTTTTATAAAATTCAGTGGTAAGGCCATCATTACCAGGAGATTTGTTAACCTTGAGCTTATTAATAACTTTCTTAATTTCAAAGATGGATATCTCTTTATCACAGATGGCTTTAAACCCTTCGTCTATAGTTTTAAAGTCTTCTTTTAATGAGTTCAGAAAATCACACATTTTATCTGTAGAACATGCCTTACTAGTATATAACTTACCATAAAAATCTGATACATATCTTGAAATTTCTACAGGATTTTGAGTTTCACAGCCATCTATGTTAAGTTTACTAAGAGATGTATAATGTCCATTCTTTTTTTCCAAATTATAGAAGTATTTTGAGTTTTTTTCGCCTTCCTCCAACCATCGTCTCCTGGATCTAACAAAAGCTCATTTTGCTTTTTCCATGTATAGTTCGTCCAGTTCAGCTTGCAGTCCAATTAATTTACAAGCATCTGTTTGATTAGTATTGCTGTCATCAGTAAGATCACAAATTGCCTTAATAACTTCCTCTTCCTTTATTTTATTAGAGCGTGCAGCTTCTTTACTTCTTTTCATAGCAATTAATCTTATCTTATACTTCATAAATTCCCAGTTTTGGCTATATGAATTTGTTAATTGAGCTCGCCTCCAATATGTTTGTATAATTTCCTTAATTTCCATTTTAAAGCTGTCATTTTCCAAAATCCTATTATTTAGTTTCCAATAAGTCTTAGGGACTTTAGAATCCTCATTGTTACTCAAGTTAACAGAAAGATAAATTGCTTTATGGTCAGATAGTACTGATGGTTCAATAGAAACCTTGTTAATCTGTCCTTCTAATGCATTTGAACTTAACCAAAAATCTATTCTTGATTGTTTAGATCTGTCCTTGTTACACCACGTGAACTCCTTTAGTCCTGGATGTTTACATCTCCATATATCACTAATTCCTAAGCCTTGACATAACCTTTGCAACTCCATATCATGAGGGGGAGATCTAGCAGGTGCAGGGTATCTATCCAACTTAACATCAAAGACTGTGTTAAAATCACCCCCTAAAATAATTTCAATATCCTGGAACTTGTCCTTCACCTTATTCACTTCTTCTTCAACTTCAAGAAACAAGTCTCTGCTATATTGTTTATTATTAAAAGCATATATATTCCCCAGCAAAAACATTTTCCCATTAAGAGCCACTACAATAATTATCCATCTGCCCAAATGATGAGCTCTACTACTAATAAATTTACCTTTAAGTGTACCCTTTAATATTGCAACCCCCGCAGAATGATTACTACCAAATGATAACCAGACATCACTCCCCCATTGACTCTTCCAAAAATTCAAATCCGAAGAACAAGCGTGCGTCTCTTGTAAAAAATAAAAATCTGCATTAAACCTTTTGCAGTACAAAAAATAGCCTTTCGTTTTGTCAAATCACGAATACCCCTGACATTAATAGAACACAGCGATTAGGACATATATAACCTTTAACAAGAAAAAACTTTTTAAATGAAGAACTGAGATATATGTAACTCGAGGGGTCCTTACTCCCTATAAAATACAAATAGCACAGGAGAAAAAAAAAACACGTATACTTGTAAGAACTATGCCGATAATAACACAGACATATATATATATAGAGATGTTATAATTCAACAATCATATAAATAAAATTTAAACTATTTCTAAAAGATCGTTAGAACGTCAGAGTAAGTCCCAAGTAAACAGTCTTTTCTTTACTCCCCTTTTTATTCCGGCTTCACTTCCACACCATCAATGAAAGCCTTTCCACCCACGAAGTAGGCTCTGCGCCCTCTCTCCCTGGCGCCTCTTACCCGGGGCCACAGCAGCCTGCGCGCCGCCGCGTCCAGCGCGCTCAGGTCTTCGCTCGCCTCCACAGCACATCGCGCGTAGATCTGCTGATTAACTGAATGATCGTGGTTCTCGGGTTTTTGCCCTGCTCCTTCCGCCCCAGCCTGTGGACAATGTCTACCTCTGTCTTAAATCGCTCCTTGAGCTCAGGAACCACAGCCCCACAGATATTGATCACTGTGTCTTTAATGTCCTCCTCTGACTTCTCGGGAATGCCGTGTAGCCTCAGGTTCCATCTCCGGCGATACCTCTCCGCCTCGTTCAGCTTCTGCTCCAGCTCAGTTATTTTGTGTTAATTTGTTTTAACCACTTCCTTCACTGCTTTCATATCTGATCTTAAGTCTCTCACCTCCTCCAACGCGAAGTCCACTGACTTTTGTAAGGCACCGATTGTCACCGTGTTCTTCCGAATCAATGCCTCCAGATGATCTGCTCTCTCTTTAATCTTCCTGGAGAGAAGCACCACGATGTTATTCTGCAATTCCAGCAGAGACGGCTCGTCTTTCATCCTCTTCATGAGGGGCTTTTCCGGAGTGTCGGGCTCAATGTCGCAGTCGGAGTCGAGCAGCTGTTCCAGCTGCGGCTCTCCGGAGCTCCTCTCGCTGTCGAGGGCGGACGAGTGCTCGGCCTCGGGGGGCGCTCCGCCGCTCGCCCCTGCTGCAGGGTGCACCTGCCCTCCTGAAGACTGCGGCATTTTCGAAACCTCCTTTTCCTTTCGCTTCTTTCCACCAGTGCTTTTTTCAGAGATCGAATCCATCCTAATATAACGTTTTTTTTTTCCAGTAGTTCAATTCAGAGGAAAGAAAAAAATCGTATCCAAGTTTTAACTTTTTTGGGGGGTTAGAAATAAATTTAAAACTCTCCAAAAATTGACATAAAGTTAGTCAAAAATCATAAACATCCAAATCAAAGCAAATTTTCTCCTTTCACCAATAGTTTAAGGGAAAAAGACCCCAATTTTTCAGCACTTAACAAAACACGTGCGAACTGGTCGCCATCTTGCCGACCTCCCTTTTTTAATCTAATCGGCGAGTCTCCGGTCGCGTCAAGGTGAGAGACCGCGGCGCAGTGGGTGGCAGTGCTGGGACCCTGGGCCTGTTTCTCTCTGTGAGCAACAGGAGGTGTGTGCGTGACAGCTCCTCAGCTGCAGCAGGAGTCCAGGTGTGCACAGAGTTCTTGTTGGGTTTCGTTGTTTGAAGTTTCTGTTTGTATGGAGGAAGCAGTTGTGCCATCGCGTGGTCCCAGTTATAGCAGGGGACGAGAGCTTCCGAGGAGCGCCTGCCTCCTGCCCGATTCGACGTCTAAAATCATCGCAGAACCAGAGGAGCCAAACAGGAATGCACGTCTCTTCCGGTGAGGAGCCTCTGACACAGCCCCAAGTACTGGGTGTGCAGAAAGAATCCTATTCTACAGTTTCGGTGTGAAATGGCCTCCAGTTCTTGTAACATGATGGGTTTCTCTGGACTGCAGTCCCAGTGCACTCCGCTTTGGATATGCGGTGGTGTTTTCTACAATGGAAAACCCTTTGTTTGTACAGAATGGAGATGGCAGTCTGCATGTTTTAATAATCTAACGTGATCATGTACTATAGCTTAAACACTGAGCCAGGTGACGTTTGATTCTAAAAGATTTCTATATCATTTCAGCGGCGCCTTGTCTGCGGCAGCCCGGCAGCTCCTCCTCCCCTCCAGCTGTAAGTCTTCCCTCTCCAGAGGTGGGTTAGTGTTCTCAGCTCATCTTCTCTCACACAGCTGCGGGGCAGAAGCACTACTTCCACTGGGCAGAGAGCAGATGGGCAGTGGGAAGGGCAGCCCTGTGTTTGGGGATCAGGGCTGTCCCTGCTGAGGGATGCTTTCCAAGCCAAAGCAACTGGCTGGGTTATGAACTTTATGGTGTGATCCAAATAAGACATAAAAAGACAGAGAATGAGAACGAAATAGAATTGCATGCATCTAATCAAAATAGTCTCTTTCAGACCAAAAAAATATTGAACAAAAACTTAGTTGCAACTCACACTGCACTACACTTTCTTCGAGGCTGACATTACCGATAGTTTGTGCCGTCTTCCTTTCAGTCTGCAGGGTGTGCATCTTTTTCCTCAGCTTCCTGCACGAGGAATCGGTTTCTCCTGCCCTGGTTTCACTCCTTTATATCTCACAATCTTCTGCAGCTCCTGGAGGCTGACATTTTTGCTGTTTCTGAAAAATTGCTGACTGGCTCATCAGCACAATTGCTGATTCAAAATCCTTTACTCACATGTTGCTTTAGCCTCTGTATCACAGAGATGTGTGCTTTTCTGGGTTGGATAGATCGATAGTGCTCAATGCGTGGTCTTTTAACTCCGGCTGGGTACGAGCACCTCACCCTCCACACGGCTTTCCGAGGCTCTGTCATCATGTGTGAGGATATTGTGTAGCTCGTGAAACAGTTCCCCCATTTGAGCCCTGGATTTACTGGGTACTTGAATACCTGAATCTTGCCGTCAGTCCTGATCACCTTGTTTTTGTTCTGCGAGGACAAGGCACCTCCCCAGCACTGAACACAAACTGATACTGGCGGGTTGATTGTGTTGTGGAAAAATGGGCTGTGGTGTGAGTTTGTGTCTGTGTGCCCTGTGGGGGTGAGGTATCCCCTGCAGCGCGAACAAACATGCAGACTCCACACAGACAGCACCCCCGGAATCAAACCCAGGGCCCCGGTGCTATGAGGCAGCGATGCTAACCACTGTGCCGCGGTGTTGCCCCCTTTGAAAATGTCTGACTTCTGTTTAATTTGAGGTCACAAGCTTATAAATGGTCTCACAACGTTTGTCTCATCTCAGGTTTCTCTGACCAGTCCCAAGGACCTGTAGTCACTGACAGCTTCTGCAGTCTGACGGTTCATTTCAGTAGGCTGGAGGGATGGCGCAATTATCCTCAAATCGGTGAGTATTGTTTTGCTCTTGTAACATGAACCATCAAAGAGAAGTCAACAGACCATTCCGTGAAACTGTTCAGAATGGCCCGTGGTGATTTTCGGGGTCCTTTAGTAAGCTGACCAGGACTGTGTCATCGACACATTTTTTTGTGAGAAGTCAGTCTATGTGTTTGCTCTTGTAATCATTCGTGAACAAAGTGTGTAAGAGAGAGAGAGAAGATTCAGCCCTCAAACTGCAGGAGAGAAATGCTTCATTTCTAAGATGGAAATATAATCGGAAAGTATAATTAGCCATTTGTGTATATCATGTCAAAAAATATGTTTTATATATAAAAAGAATTCAGTAGAGACATTTGCTTAATAAGGCAGTAGAATAAATGTTGTTGTGATGCTGGTGTGATGGTGCTCTCCAAAAAACTGATACAAATGGACAGAGAGACAAAGTGAGAAAGAAAATGTATAAATAACAGACATATATGCAGGATACAAAACAGTGCTATAAAGTACAGTACCCTAGAGTGAAGATGGAAATCATTCACTCTAGTGCAGAAGAAGTGAATCTGCTCTCAGTGGTTTTCCTGTACAAATGGAAAACGTTGTGAATTCTACATAATTCACAGGAAACAAAATAAACAACTCATTCACTCACCTGCTGTCCGTGGGCGTCTCTGCTCAAATTTGATTTTTTTTCAAGAGCACCGTGACCCAGAGCTCAGTAATCATTTCGCTACTGAAGATCATTCAGTTTTTAATGCTTTTCATCTTAACATCCTACTTGTTAATATTTCCTCTTAGATGAGAATATTCTCTTCGGCGTGTCTTTATAACTCTTCTCTTATTGCTCCTCTTGTCAGTAATCCGGTGTGAAAGCTCTCTCTGTCGGAATCAATGTCTTACCTCTCCGTCTTGTGTTTCAGGTCTCCTCTGGCTGCTGACCCTGCCGTCAGGACAGAACACATCCCGCACTGACCAGACTGCTGGGTTTACTGTACGTGACAATAAAGAGCTTGAGCAACACGTCTAATGTGATCTCTGTACGCTTCCCGGGGAGCAGAGATGATAAGTCTGTGTCTGTTCCCGAGTCTTTGCTAGAGGCCTGTTTAGTCCGTCACTGAAATGATTTTAGATGCCTGTTTGTCGTGCCCCCTGAAAAATGAAATAGTGCAGCACAATGAGACTTCAAGCAAAGATCTCATTAGCCCCTTCTGTGAATCTGTGTCTCGCAAGAGATCTTCCGTCTCTTTGAAAGTTTCACAGCTTCGACCTCTAGATTAGAAATGACACCAATTGCACATGGGTCCAGCAACGTTCTATATAGTGCACATCACCATCGGGATGAAAAGCAAAAATCCCCAGTGGGAGTCCAGTCTTTCCCTGCTACGCAAATTGCTTTTCGTGAGGTGAGGTCGCAAGTTCTTATTGGAGAATGTTGTACAGTTTCTTAATGCAATAGGGCGAGTAAGACTGAAGGGCCCCCCGTGTTGGCCGATCAGTGGAACGAAACTGAAAAAAGCTCCTTGAAACTGTGATTCATCCACTTATACACTGGCTCAGCTTGGTGCTCACCTGCTGTCCGTGGGCGTCTCTGCTGAAATTTGATTTTTTTTCAGGAGCACTGTGACCCAGAGCTCAATAATCATTTAGCTACTGAAGATCATTCAGTTTTTAATGCTTTTCATTTTAACATCCTACTTGTTAGTATTTCCTCTTAGATGAGAATACTCTGGTACTTTTCCAACATGGGTCTTAATTGAGTGAGCTTTATTACAATAATTGAACAATACTTTCACCTCCACATAACACTCATAGATTTTTCAAGGGGAGCTAAGTTTCTTACATGTATCCTTTTGTAAGTTGATTCACAAAGTTTTCACCGCCTCCACTCCAATGAATCACTTTGTTTAGCAAGTGATCACGTGTAACAGTTTAATTTCTTCCTGCAAGTAATGCCTTTTCCTTTTTCATCCCATTCAAGTCTCCGTCCTAGTTAGTCATTTTGATGTAGAACGACAGTGGTCCCGTTGAAAGGTTCAAGGTTTCACTGCGTTTGAGAGTGCAGATAAAGAAGATAATAGGAGAGGAAACTGGAAAAGCCGTGACTCTGTCATTCAATTCAATTCAATTTATTTTCATATAGCGCCTTTCACAACAAGGTTGCCCCAAGGCGCTTAACAATGCAAGTAAATATACATTTTGTGAATACAGAACTGAAGACAATGGAGGAAAGGAACCAAAGACTCCTCAGTAAGGAGAATAAAATCCTCTAGGGGTCAAAGGTCAACTGGCTGCCCAACCCCTTTGGGCATGCTAAAATTAGATCATTAAAAAAAAAATAAATGAATGCGGGTATTAATCCATCCATCCATCACGTCGTCTGTATGTCAGTACCCCATGCAGGTCTCTGCAGACCAGCAGAATCCTCCTAAACGATAGCTGTATCCACGATGCCCCTCTGGGATCCATGGCACTGATGCAGCATTCAAGTCACATGGTGCCCAGCCCATGACAGACAGGCCTCTGAAACCATGCTGTGTACAGTATTTCTCCTCTGCAGCATCCCTGCGAGGCAGGACAGGTGCCTGACCTCTGAGAGCCTTGTAAGTAAGTAGAAGGATTTTGAAGTCCGCCCTGTACCTGATAGGAAGCCAATGAAGAGAGAGAAGTATGGGGGTTATGTGGTCATACTTTCTGCTCCAAGTAACAATTCTAGCTGCTGCATTCTGTAAGTATTCAAACTCTTTGCTGTGACAAATCTAACATACTTTAGGCAGACAAAATGACCTTAAAAAGCCACATGATTTTTGAGTAGTCTGTGTGTAGTAACAGTGGTTCACATTATTTCAGAACGTATACTCCCGTCTCTGTAACGTTCCTCAGTCAGCTAGTGAACATTCTGTATTTACACCACGAATGCGCTACCTTGTCTTGCGCGCGGTCACGCTGGCCGACCACAGGCACGGGCAGGAGCAGGGAAGACGAGGCCGCTCTGTAGTGCCCCTGTGGCTCTCCTGCAGAGGGGAGCACTTTGCTCAACAGCCCCGAGCCGAAGGACCTGAAAATCTCTAAAGCTGAAAATCTGGCCAGTCCTCCAGTCTCCCTGGGGCGCTGAAGAGTATTTCATCTGATGCTGAGGTTCCTGTAACTCAACACAAAATTGAACACGGCGAGTTATGAGTTTGTGAAGAAGTGACAGCGGTACAATGTCAAACAGGAAATTTACCTGCAGGAAAGAATGAACTGAATCTCTGATATTCAAGCACGCAGTGTGACGTCCACTGTCTATTCAAATCTACTCTGCAAGTCTTACAATACTTTTTCATATACCGTCTCCTGGTTATTGTTTTGTGAGGGCTTGAACTGTTTCTCGGTAGAAATAAGACCGATAACTCACTGCTCCAGGATGCACGCTATCGTCGATGAAACCTGTGGTGTAAGCAAGCGAAAAGAGACAGATCCTTCTAAAACACAGAGGCCATCAGGAGGGCAGAAACACTGCAACAGGTAGGAGCTGTGGAGCCGTGATTCCCCCGAGCCAGAGCCCTCGTCCTCCCTCGACAGCGAACTGAGCTCCAGCGACTGGAGCAGCTACCCGCCGTCGTGGGACCTCCTGCAGATTGGGAATGGGTAAGGCAATTCGACACGAGCCCATTCCTCTTCCCACTGCCTACACTCCTACAACAAATAGTTTCAGGGTGTTCAAGTACAGGATAAAGAGATTACAGGTGTTCCCAATTGGCTGAGGATACAACTGTCTCTCTGAGAAAGCGCACAGAGGTGGACAAAGCAATTAAGTGTGTTTACAAGTCATTTCCTCGTATCTGGTCTTTCTTTACATATCAGAAAAGTGAATTGGTGGCTGTTGGAAAGTGTCTGCTCCACATGTAATAACCATGTAAAAGATGTGATTACATTTCTTGGTATTACGATTTTCAAAAATGTGATTTGTGATTTGATGTTCTCTACCTTAGTAAAATAAAAAAAACTTTATTCATGGTTGTTATTTGTCAAACACAGGCAGAAGGAGGCCTAAATGCTTCAGGTTGTAGAGCATCTAGTATTGATACCGATAGAGAATTATTTACAAAATTGAGCAGTGTAGGTGGTGTATGTTTCCCCTAATTTAATCTTTCAGGAAGTAGAGGGCATAGAGTTTTACCTGAATGTCATTTGGATGCTAGGAACCACCCCCCCAAACTTGCCAGCTTCCATGAAGTTCTCACGTGGTCTCTTACGGATAAACATACCCCCCATAGATGCATCATCTAGAATACAGAGAAATAACTTTGAGACATAAACCCGTGCTTTGAAAACTGGGTTTAAAATAGTATAATTGGGGTCAAGAAATTAACTGATGTGGATGACGAAATGTAGAATTAAGCAGATTTTGTGATTAGATTTAATGTTTGTGTTAAGTCTGATAACAATACCTCGTAACCAAGGCTACCCCTAGAGAGGTAGCGATGCTTTTAAGAAACTATGGAAGAATTTACAACCTTTATTAGACTACAAGGAAACAGATTTAGTTACACTTGTACTAATAGATATTAAAGATCCCTCTTGCAATCTCACAATATCTTGTCAAACTATTTTGGAGCACCTCTTTGGGGAAACTAAATAACTGGAAAAAAACATGACTACTGTCAAACAAATATTGTATGAAGGTTAAGGTTAAGGTGGCATCATTACACAATTGTACATTGAATTGACCCGGTAAAGATACATAGTGTGCATAGATTTAAAAGTAATATAGATGATAACTGTCTTTTTCGAAGCAGCCCAGAAACCTTATGTTTGTTTTTGTTTCATCCTGTTGTTAAAACACTCTGAACTGATCGGCACAATTGTGTAAAGAAGGTTTCTAATTCTGACATTTATTGGTGAGAAATAGATGTTATTTACTGCTCACTACTGCTGAACCGAATATAAAATATAATTTATCATTGACTTAATCATTATACTTGCTCGTTATTATATGTATAAATAGCCTAAAGATAAGAACTAATCGAAAATTTAATAATTAGACCGAATGTCGTAATAGCAGATTGTACTTCTCGCCTAATTTATGTGGTCGAGCAACACCACAATCGCCATAAAATACGTCCGTTCTCATGCTCTGACTTTCAGGTTCGGCAGTGGAATGGAGTCCAGGGCAAACTCGTTCTTGTTTGATTATCCGTGTGACATCTCGCTCAATATAACAGGTAAGCTCATGCACTGAAATTATGCGCTTCCAAATTGAAGCGACTCGCATTTGAATAATTCAAAATACACACGAGGGAACGTCTCCAAACCATGTGTAAATATCACAACATGAAAGCTGTGCGTACCTTCTCTTTATTTGCCTGTATAATGTACTCCGGTGATCAGTAATGTAGTCTTGCGTGCATCGTAAAGGATTTCTAGTATTGCACGATAAAGAAAGAAGAAAACACAATGAGGTCGAATTTATCAGCAGCGTGAGCCGACTCGCCGGTAAATACACTCTCCAGCGGTGTCTGGAGTTCACTAATAACTCTCTGCCCTGAAAGACAGGTTTCCAGGAGCCCGCAGTGCTTGACGAGCAGAGAGCGGAACCACACCGAGCTCAGCGACAGACCGGTACTTGTATTTGTATTGTATTCTTTGTTCTTGTTAATGCTTACTTTAAAAAATGTAAAAAAAAAAACAATTCAAAAGTGAATTGACCCCAGCTCCGTGATCATTTCATAAAACGTTTTCATAAACTTTTTTTCATAATTTCTCCTTAAGCTTCTGGAGAAGAGTATAGAGTGTCAGCATAGGAAAACCCGGAGTGGATCAGCCTTCCACTGGATCCGGACTGTCGGCATAGGAAAACCCAGAGTGGATCAGCCTTCCACTGGATCCGGACTGTCGGCATAGGAAAACCCAGAGTGGATCAGCCTTCCACTGGATCCGGACTGACGACAGCAGAAAACCCGGAGTGGATCAGCCTTCCACTGGATCCGGACTGACGGCATAGGAAAACCCAGAGTGGATCAGCCTTCCACTGGATCCGGACTGTCGGCATAGGAAAACCCGGAGTGGATCAGCCTTCCACTGGATCCGGACTGACGGCAGCAGAAAACCCGGAGTGGATCAGCCTTCCACTGGATCCAGACTGACGGCAGCAGAAAACCCGGAGTGGATCAGCCTTCCACTGGATCCGGACTGACGGCAGTCATGCTCTGACTTTCAGGTTCGGCAGTGGAATGGATTCCAGGGCAAACTCGTTCTTGTTTGATTATCCGTGTGAAATCTCGCCTAATATAACAGGTAGCTCATGCACTGAAATGATCGTTACTATCTCTTCATTACGATCTCATTTTCGAAGCCTTTTCTTTCCTTGGTAGAAGTAAGGCGCTTCCAAATGGAAAGAAGTCACATCTGAAACACATGAGGGCACGTCTCCAAACTATTTCTAAATGTCCCAACATGAAAGCTGTGCGTACCTTATCTTTATTGGCCTGTATAATGTACCCCGGTGATCTGTAATGTACTCTTGTGTGCACTGAATAGCATTTTTACTATTGCAATATAAATGTTAAAGAAGAGAAAACACAATAAGGTCGAATTAATCAACAACGTGAGGTGACTCGCCAGTAAAGTAACTCTCCAGCGACGTCTGGAGTTCAATAACCCTGCCCTGCAATGCGGTTTTCCAGGAGTCCGCAGTGCTTGACGAGCAGAAAGCGGAACCACAGCATCCTGGGCCGCGGCTCCAGACCGATCTCGGCGACGGACCGGCTGTCGCGCAAATCACGCGTCAGATCCGGATCCGTCGCAGTTAAGGGACGTCATAAGAGTGACGCACGGCGTGTCCAATCACCGCCGTTGGCTGAAAAGAGGCGGGACTTCCTCTTACTTTGGGTGAATGACACCGCTCCTAGCCAGTCACCGCGGACTTCCGTGTTCTTCCACGGAAATACCGCCCTCACCTTGAGTGACTCGGCTCTGAACTATTCAGCGCCGAGATTTCGGCAGGAGGCGGGACGGATACGGCTCTCGTCCAATCACAATTTCAATTCTGGGACTTTACTGAATTACGGCGGGCGGTGACACTTCCGAGAAATGTCCACTGGGTGGCGACAGAGATACACGAGTCCACGGAGGTGAGTCTCAAAGCGCTATCGGAAAGACTTGTTCTGCGGGAAAAGGAATCTTTGGTGCATTTATTTGTTAGGTGTAGGTTTGTGAAGCTGTTTTGGACGGATTTACAGAGTTTTGTTTGCAGGCAGTTAAAGGTGTTTGTTAGACTGAAGGATTTTGACATTTTATTGTACTGTTTAGTAGAAAATTTGGAAAAAGAGCCTTTATTTATAGTCAATTTATTAATCATTCTTGGTCAATTTCACATCCATAAATCCAAATGGTCTAATAATACTCCCCTTTTTAGTTCTTTTGAGGTGGAGCTGAAACACTATTTAAATTCTATTAAAAATGTGAGAAATAATAAAGCACGAAAAATATTTGTAAATTCTTTATACATTTAATAAAAAATTCTTAAAAAAAAAGACTTATGTGGAGATTGATCGTCAATATAGATGATAACTGTGACCTTTCTGACAGCAGCCCTGAAACCTAACATTTATTTTGGTTATGTTGTGGTTTATAAGCATTCGGGACTTTTTTTACAAACTTATATAAAGAAAGAGACTAATTTATTTTTAAAGAAATACATTTGTTACATTTTAATCCCATTGAAAGGAAGATGAAAATATCGTTTGTATTTTTAAAAATTATTATACTTGCGCAACATAATTATTAACGGAATGGTGTGAGAGGAGACCCATGTTTGGACAGTTTGAAACGGGTGTAAAGACGTACTGTGTCTAGTTGTAAGAACGTTGAAGCATGGACGGACATTATCTGCATTTACCTTGTTTAATCTTTTTTTCCATAAAATGTACATGTATTATTGCACGTACCCCTGACAATACGATTGCTGCGTTACGTTTTCTTGTAGTTTTTGGTCTCATAAAAAAATACAAGAGACGCGAGTCGATGACGTCACAATGTTGTCGCCCACAGGGCTTGTGGGTAATGTAGTCTGTAGTTCACCGGGCTGCCCTGCCCACGTGTTTCGCTGATTTGATTGAACGTTAGAATTAATTATATTCAAAAGATATTATGTTAAGTTTCAGCCCCAGTGAAAACAATATAAAAATTTCTTTTGTAATAAATTTAATTATTATATGGGCTCGTTATCACATTCATAAAATGAAGTGGTCTGGGAAGTACCCTGTGTTTGAGTATTTTAAAATGGATGTAAGGGGGTATTTGCAGACTATTTCGAAATGCAAAAATATGAAAGCGGTGCGGACATTATTTTTATTTAATTTGTTTAATCTTTTTTCATAACTTGAATTGATGTAGTAGTATGTACCCTGACGATAATTTTGTTTGGAATTGTTATATGTACTCTTGTTTGTATTGTAATGTTTGTTCTTTTGTTAAGCATAAATAAAAATTAAAAAAAAAGAATTAATTATATTCACACAATTTCAGCGTATTTATCGTGTCTTGTATTTCTATGTCTCTCTTATGTGTTCCCTTGTGTGTATGTTTTCTTTTATTTCACGTGTCTGCAGCGCTGGTTTATCGACCCGGCACATGAAGCAAACCCACTGTCGTCGTGTTTCTTAGCTCCCGTCTTGTTTGCAAACTTTTCTCCGGTGTTTATTTTACTTTGTCAATAAAACGTGGTTGCTGTGGCAACGGAGCTGTAAAAGTTGTTGCGATCTGACCTCCAGGGGGTAAGTAGCTGGCTTTTTTAATCTAATCGGCGAGAAAAACAAACTTTAGTCTAAAAAGCGGTGGCTGGAGTATTTAGTGGACATTTCGCAGAAGAAAAGGAAGAAACGGTGAGTCGCAGGCTGTAGGACAGGACTGTCGGGGAAACACGCAGCTGGTGGGGACATATCAGCGCTGGGCTGAGCGAGTCCGTCGGCGCCTCCTCCTGCAGGATTGAGGAGTCTCCGGTCGTGTCCTTATCTGCATGTGGAGGTGAAAAGGCGAGAGACGGCAGCGCTGGGACCCTGGGCCCGGTTTCCTGGGGTGCAGTCTGTGTGGAGTTTGCATGCTCTGCCCCATTCTAATGGGTCCGGTTTCCTGGGGTGCTGTCTGTGTGGAGCTTGCACGCCCTGGCCGTGTTCTCATGGGTCTGGTTTCCTGGGGTGCTGTCTGTGTGGAGCTTGCATGCTCTGCTTATGTCCGGAGTCGGAGTCAGCAGTAGATACGCAGTTGTTAGCATTGGAGGATTACAGAAGAGGTGACAGCAGTGCTGGGGACCCCGGTATCTCTTCCACCGAGGACCCTCTAGCACAACCAGAGGTGTGAAATTGCCTCCATTCTTTGTAAAATTACAGGTTTCTCTGGACTGCAGTCCCCTCGCACTTCGCTTTGTATATGCAGTGCTGTTCTCTACAACAGAAGACCCTTTGTTTGGAAGGAATGGGAAGCTAAAGGCAGAGTCACAATCTCTGATACATCTAATCAAAACAGTAAGTTCTTTAAAACAACTAAAAAAAACTGTCATCAAATAAAAACGAATTTGCAAGTCAAGGTGCACCACTAAAAACACCCAGAAAAAAATCCCTACCTGATCGTATCGCAGTCGAGGAGAAAGCCAGGGCCCAGGCGCTGCGAGGCTGCAATGGCAACCAGTCCGTCACTCCAGGTGTCGCTACACACGAGTAAAAACCTTTCCTGTTCATCACCTGTCAGGTTTCAAGTCATCGGAGAAGGACGGGCGTCTTCAGGCTGGTCTCTGCAGCTGAGGCTCTGAGGAGCTCCTGACAGACACGAGTGGAGCTTCGCTTTCAACACCACTGTGGTCAGTAAAGGTTTAATATTCTTAAACACCGAGAGCTGGAGTTTCTCTGAACGTGATCAGCATCACAGCGGCTATGTTTCATTCACACCGGAACTCACAACACACACAAACAGTGCAAGTTAACGTGACCTTAAAAATACGCATCGTATGACATAATATATTTGTGAAGCAACCCGAAGGCGCTGATTTCACAGGCGTCTCCCTGATGTGCTGTAGAGTTGGACTGCTGGACGATGGACGGACGAGTCGCCCCTTCTTGCAGATGCAGTACTTTGACACCAGAGGGGTGAAAACACTTATAGAAAATTCATTTTCAGATACGTTGTGTTTTCTTGAGAGAGGGAGTCTTCATTATCCCCAAGGTGGACATGTGTTTCATGGCAGTAGGCAATATATAGAAAAGCACACAAACTTAACAACACACAGGCACGTGCCCAAGACAGTCATCTGTTGAGCAGGGTTCTGGCCGCAGGTCTAAGTGAGAACTTGACCCTGTTTGTTTTCAGAGGGGGAAAGCGGTTTCTGTGATCAGAGGGCAGGGATTGGAAATTGTTAAACAAAGGGTTAAACATTTCTTACATGTACCCTTTTGTAAGTTGATTCACAAGTTTTTCTCCACCTGTCACATGTAACAGTTTAATTTCTCTGTAGCGGCGAGGCTTAATAATAAGGCAGAATTAAGTGTTTCTGAGCTTCCCAAATGAGGCCCCATTTCTCTGTTCATCTCTGTGGTGCAGCCACAGAGAGACCATTAGTGCAGGGTGATTTAAGGTCCTAGGACAGCTCCCAAAGGGGGATGCACTTAGCTAAGCCTGGCTATCATGATCAATGGTCATCCATTGGCGCCTATCTGTCTAGGGAGTGCCAGATGGACATCTGGACTGCATTACTAAGTGTCAGGAGTAAGTGACTCATATCTCACCATGATCAACCAATCAGGGACTGGTAGGGCCGAGTAACCCACGTGGGACTCTGATGCCCATGGAACTTTCAGCCAATCAATGAGCTGAAGTTCCTCCAGGTAAAAACAGGCAACACAGAGAGCCTGTGAGATTCAGTAAGATTCAGAAGGGATTCCCAAGGGCAGGACATTCTCGCAGCGCGCCTCCTGACCATCCTGAGACTCAGCCCGGACAACCACGGAACGGCCAGAGTGCCAGAACTTTCCTTTGTTCTAAGAGTCTAGAGCGGAGGTTGCCAGAGAATAACCAGAGGATCCACCCGAGGTTAGCACCAGCAGCAGGCCTCGTGAACAGGTCGGAACTGTGGAAAGCTGAATCACTATTCAGAACTAGCGCTTCATCAGGAACGAACCGGTCCTCTTCCTGACCTGCTGGGACCCACAGTAATTTTTCTCCTGTGCACAAACTTTGCTAGTTAAAGCCAACACTAACTAGCCGGTCAGTGAGCATCAGCAGCGCACCGTCGCAAGCCGCACAGCACAGCCTGGCACACAGCCAGAGAGCGCGGATTGGACAGCAACAGCCTGCAACTGTTTCTTTGTGCCCGCAGGAGATCTGAATCCCCAGAGATTGGATGAGTATTCAACTTCACTGCATTACTGCTCGAGAATTCAATTGTTATCCAAACCAGTTGATATCAATTTAATTCCTAAGAGTTATGTACTTGTTTTGAGTATCTAATGTAGAAGTTATAACCAAGTTCATTTACGAAACGGTCTAAATGAATGATATACTGAACGTATGTGTGTAACACTATGTGTGTAACACTTCGTAACTGAATGAATATATATCTTTTGTATTCTGATAACCCTCTCGATAAGATCTGTTAGGTTTATATGCATATTCTATGTATTAATAAATGTATCCTCGTGTATTAGTACCTGTGTGTGTGCGTTGTTTGAGTTATGTCGCATGGTTGGATTCTAAAGCCATCGCAAGAATCAACTTTGTGATTTACTGCTACAATTAATAATTGTCACAGTAAATGCCCAAACCCTACAGAACTGGTGCCTTCAGAGAGCCACTACATTTACATTTTGGCTATGGCAACGTTACATATTTGGCGTCCCTGGGCCGGCTATGATTACATCTCCCTGCAAATAATGCCTTTTCCTTTTTCATCCCATTCAAGTCTCTGTCCTGGATAAAGTCATTTTGATGGTCCAGTTGAAAGGTTCAAGGTTTCACTGTGTTTGAGAGTGCAGATAAAGAAGATAATAGGAGAGGAAACTGGAAAAGCCATGACTCTATCATTCAGTTCAATTCAATTTATTTTCATATAGCGCCTTTCACAACAAGGTTGCCCCAAGGCGCTTAACAGTGTAAGTAACAATACATTTTGTAACAATTACAGCTGTATCCACGATGTCCCTCTGGGATCCATGGCACTGATGCAGCATTCAAGTCACATGGTGCCCAGCCCATGACAGACAGGCCTCTGAAACCATGCTGTGTACAGTATTTCTCCTCTGCAGCATCCCTGCGAGATCTATAGTGATCTTATAGAAGACAACAGTTCTATACTTTTTCTTGAGTTTTATAAGGCTTTTGATATGATAGAACATAATTTTAGTTTTAATGTTTGGAATTATTTGGTTTTGGTCAGTATTTTCAGAATGTTATTAAAACTATTTATAATAGTTGTAATAGTTCAGTTAAGTTACACAGTGGGACTTCTCCAAGATTTGATATTGGTAGAGGTATTAGACAAGGATGCCCTATTTCTCCATTTTGTTTTTATTAGTAACTCAAACTTTAGCTCTTTATATTAATAATAGTGCTATGAAAGGTATTAATAACTCAGGTAGAGAAATAAAAATTTGTCAGCTTGCAGATGATACTACTATATTTCTTAAAGATAGTAGAAAATTGGCTAAGGCAATAGAAGACGGGTACATTTTCTTTGGTGTCAGGATTATATCTAAATTTTAATAAATGTGAATTATGCTCCCTAAAGGACTCGGATTTAATTATTGCTGACAATATACCTGTAAAAAAGGTGGTGACTTACTTAAGGATTATAATTTCTAAAGATCAGGAGGAAAGATGTAGATTAAATTTTAGACTATTTTAGACAAAGAGATTTGTCTCTGACAAGTCGGGTTTTATTATCAAAAGCAGAAGGCCTTTCTCACTTTGTATATGCTTCTCTCTCCTTGGATGTCCCTAAGTATATTAATGATTTTGATAAAGTATTTTATAACTTCAATTGGAAAACAAACCTCATTATATAAGAAAATCTCTTCTAATTTAACCTAGGAATTGTGGTGGTTTGAATGTCTTTTTTTATTTTTATACTGCTAATAATAACTTTAAAAGCAATTGGATTCGAAATTATACTATAAACAAAAATAGTATATGGAATTTGATTCCCAAGTCGTTTTTTAAATATATAGGTGATCTCGAATTTCTGTTAAAATGTCATTTTGATATTAATAGAATTCCTCATAACTTATCTAACTTTCATAAACAAGTTTTATTATGTTGGAATTTAATGTATAAGCATAACTTTTCACCACATACATATTATATTTGGAATAATAACGATATAAGGTATACAAATAAAAGCATATTTTTTCCGACTTGGTATGATAAGAAAATCTGGCCTGTGGCCCAATCGTTACAAGAAGAGGGTAGATTGTTCACATATACAGAATTTTTGGAAAAAGTTAAGATTCCTATCTCTCCCCGTGAATATGCCATAGTCTTTGATGCAATTCCTATGAAAGTGGTGAGGCTGTTTAGAGGTAGTCTTGGCCTTGCAAATAGAGTTTTTTCTGATTTCTCTGATAATTTATTGTTGGATGGAATAGATATAAAAGATAAAAAATGCAATACTAATTACATTAGGAACTTGTGCAAGTCATGTTATACCGTCTTGTATCTCCTTTTGGAATGCTATGTTTAGGAATATAAATGGGAAATTAGTTTGGTCAATTGCTGGTAAATACTGTCTTAAAAATAAAGTTAAAGAAATTTCATTTAAGATCGTTCACAGATTTTATCCTGTTAAATTGACACTTTCTAGATTTAAACATGAACAAGATGACTTACTGTAGGTGTATTTTGTAATAATGAGAAGGAATCTTTGTGACATTTGTTTGTTAACTGCATATTTACAAAGCTGTTTTGGATAGATCTGCAAAATGTTATTGCTCAACATGTAAAGGTAAATGTTAAATTGAAAGATTTTTACATTAATTTATATTTTGTTAGATATGATTTGGATAAAGGATATGTTTTTATTATTAATGTTAATTATTTTGGCAAAATACTTTACCCACAAATGTAAATGGTCTAAAACTGCTCCATCTATTCATGCTTTTAAAGTTGAATTCCTTTTTTATTTAAATTCTATTAGAGATTTAAAGAATCAAAAGGCAACACATACAATGGAAATATCTAATGGAAAAAAACCTCTTGGGGTCCAAGGTCAACTGGCTGCCCAACCCCTTTGGGCATGCTAACATTAGATCATTAAAAAAAAAATAAATAAATGAATGCGGGTATTAATCCATCCATCCATCACGTCGTCTGTATGTCAGTACCCCATGCAGGTCTCTGCAGACCAGCAGAATCCTCCTAAACGATAGCTGTATCCACGATGCCCCTCTTGGATCCATGGCACTGATGCAGCATTCAACTCGCATGGTGCCCAGCCTGGGCACCATCCAGACATGTGGGGAGGAGAATAGGATAGTTTGGTCAGAACAGATGTATCTACCTGGATGGCCAACATAGAGACACACAATGGCATGTACAGCAGCACCAGCAGGCTATAATGTAAGGTGTGAGTAGGCTAGGCTGAAGTAATAGGTCTTCAGTCTGGATTTGAATACTGAGATTGACTCGGCATCCCGAATATGGGGTGGGAGACTGTTCCATAAGCTAGGGCCCCTGTAACTAAAGGCTTTACCACTGACTGTTTTTTTTTATTAATGCATGGAATATGAAGAAGACCTGCATTCTGTGATCTACGCGGTCGACTTGGATGGTAAACATTAATAAGTTCCATTAGATAGACAGGTGCCTGAGCCTTGTAAGTAAGTAGAAGGATTTTGAAGTCCGCCCTGTACCTGATAGGAAGCCAATGAAGAGAGAGAAGTATGGGGGTTATGTGGTCATACTTTCTGCTCCAAGTAACAATTCTAGCTGCTGCATTCTGTAAGTATTCAAACTCTTTGCTGTGACAAATCTAACATACTTTAGGCAGACAAAATGACCTTAAAAAGCCACGTGATTTTTGAGTAGTCTGTCTGTGTGTAGTAACAGTGGTTCACATTATTTCAGAACGTATACTCCCGTCTCTGTAACTTTCCTCAGTCAGCTAGTGAACATTCTGTATTTACACCACGAATGCGCTACCTTGTCTTGCGCGCGGTCACGCTGGCCGTCCACAAGCACGGGCAGGAGCAGGGAAGACGAGGCCGCTCTGTAGTGCCCCTGTGGCTCTCCAGCAGAGGGGAGCACTTTGCTCAACAGCCCCGAGCCGAAGGACCCGGTAATAAAGCTGAAAATCTGGCCAGTCCTCCAGTCTCCCTGGGGCGCTGAAGAGTATTTCATCTGATGCTGAGGTTCCTGTAACTCAACACAAAATTGAACACGGCGAGTTATGAGTTTGTGAAGAAGTGACAGCGGTACAATGTCAACCAGGAAGTTAACCTGCAGGAAAGAATGAACTGAATCTGTGATATTCAAGCACGCAGTGTGACGTCCACTGTCTATTCAAATCTACTCTGCAAGTCTTACAATACTTTTTCATATACCGTCTCCTGGTTATTGTTTTGTGAGGGCTTGAACTGTTTCTCGGTAGAAATAAGACCGATAACTCACTGCTCCAGGATGCACGCTATCGTCGATGAAACCTGTGGTGTAAGCAAGCGAAAAGAGACAGATCCTTCTAAAACACAGAGGCCATCAGGAGGGCAGAAACACTCTGCAACAGGTAGGAGCTGTGGAGCCGTGATTCCCCCGAGCCAGAGCCCTCGTCCTCCCTCGACAGCGAACTGAGCTCCAGCGACTGGAGCAGCTACCTGCCGTCGTGGGACCTCCTGCAGATTGGGAATGGGTAAGGCAATTCGACACGAGCCCATTCCTCTTCCCACTGCTTACACTCCTATAACAAATAGTTTCAGGGTGTTCAAGTGCAGGATAAAGAGATTACAGGTGTTCCCAATTGGCTGAGGATACAACTGTCTCTCTGAGAAAGCGCACAGAGGTGGACAAAGCAATTAAGTGTGTTTACAAGTCATTTCCTCTGTATCTGGTCTTTCTTTACATATCAGAAAAGTGAATTGGTGGCTGTTGGAAAGTGTCTGCTCCACATGTAATAACCATGTAAAAGATGCGATTACATTTCTTGGTATTAAGATTTTCAAAAATGTGATTTGTGATTTGATGTTCTCTACCTTAGTAAAATAAAAAAAACTTTATTCATGGTTGTTATTTGTCAAACACAGACAGAAGGAGGCCTAAATGCTTCAGGTTGTAGAGCATCTAGTATTGATACCGATAGAGAATTATTTACAAAATTGAGCAGTGTAGGTGGTGTATGTTTCCCCTAATTTAATCTTTCAGGAAGTAGAGGGCATAGAGTTTTACTTGAATGTCATTTGGATGCTAGGAACCCCCCCCCAAACTTGCCAGCTTCCATGAAGTTCTCACGTGGTCTCTTACGGATAAACATACCCCCCATAGATGCATCATCTAGAATACAGAGAAATAACTTTGAGACATAAACCCGTGCTTTGAAAACTGGGTTTAAAATAGTATAATTGGGGTCACGAAATTAACTGATGTGGATGACGAAATGTAGAATTAAGCAGATTTTGTGATTAGATTTAATGTTTGTGTTAAGTCTGATAACAATACCTCGTAACCAAGGCTACCCCTAGAGAGGTAGCGATGCTTTTAAGAAACTATGGAAGAATTTACAACCTTTATTAGACTACAAGGAAACAGATTTAGTTACACTTGTACTAATAGCTATTAAAGATCCCTCTTGCAATCTCACAATATCTTGTCAAACTATTTTGGAGCACCTCTTTGGGGAAACTAAATAACTGGAAAAAAACATGACTACTGTCAAACAAATATTGTATGAAGGTTAAGGTTAAGGTGGCATCATTACACAATTGTACATTGAATTGACCCGGTAAAGATACATAGTGTGCATAGATTTAAAAGTAATATAGATGATAACTGTCTTTTTCGAAGCAGCCCAGAAACCTTATGTTTGTTTTTGTTTCATCCTGTTGTTAAAACACTCTGAACTGATCGGCACAATTGTGTAAAGAAGGTTTCTAATTCTGACATTTATTGGTGAGAAATAGATGTTATTTACTGCTCACTACTGCTGAACCGAATATAAAATATAATTTATCATTGACTTAATCATTATACTTGCTCGTTATTATATGTATAAATAGCCTAAAGATAAGAACTAATCGAAAATTTAATCATTAGACCGAATGTCGTAATAGCAGATTGTACTTCTCGCCTAATTTATGTGGTCGAGCAACACCACAATCGCCATACAATACGTCCGTTCTCATGCTCTGACTTTCAGGTTCGGCAGTGGAATGGAGTCCAGGGCAAACTCGTTCTTGTTTGATTATCCGTGTGACATCTCGCCCAATATAACAGGTAAGGTCATGCACTGAAATTATGCGCTTCCAAATGGAAGAGACTCGCATTTGAATAATTCAAAATACACACGAGGGAACGTCTCCAAACCATGTCTAAATATCACAACATGAAAGCTGTGCGTACCTTCTCTTTATTTGCCTGTATAATGTACTCCGGTGATCAGTAATGTAGTCTTGCGTGCATCGTAAAGGATTTCTAGTATTGCACGATAAAGAAAGAAGAAAACACAATGAGGTCGAATTTATCAGCAGCGTGAGCCGACTCGCCGGTAAATACACTCTCCAGCGGTGTCTGGAGTTCACTAATAACTCTCTGCCCTGAAAGACAGGTTTCCAGGAGCCCGCAGTGCTCGACGAGCAGAGAGCGGAACCACACCGAGCTCAGCGACAGACCGGTACTTGTATTTGTATTGTATTCTTTGTTCTTGTTAATGCTTACTTTAAAAAATGTAAAAAAAAAACAATTCAAAAGTGAATTGACCCCAGCGCCGTGATCTTTTCATAAAACGTTTCCATAAACTTTTTTTCATAATTTCTCCTTAAGCTTCTGGAGAAGAGTATAGAGTGTCAGCATAGGAAAACCCGGAGTGGATCAGCCTTCCACTGGATCCGGACTGTCGGCATAGGAAAACCCGGAGTGGATCAGCCTTCCACTGGATCCGGACTGACGGCAGCAGAAAACCCGGAGTGGATCAGCCTTCCACTGGATCCGGACTGACGGCAGTCATGCTCTGACTTTCAGGTTCGGCAGTGGAATGGATTCCAGGGCAAACTCGTTCTTGTTTGATTATCCGTGTGAAATCTCGCCTAATATAACAGGTAGCTCATGCACTGAAATGATCGTTACTATCTCTTCATTACGATCTCATTTTCGAAGCCTTTTCTTTCCTTGGTAGAAGTAAGGCGCTTCCAAATGGAAATAAGTCACATCTGAAACACATGAGGGCACGTCTCCAAACTATTTCTAAATGTCCCAACATAAAAGCTGTGCGTACCTTATCTTTATTGGCCTGTATAATGTACCCCGGTGATCTGTAATGTACTCTTGTGTGCACTGAATAGCATTTTTACTATTGCAATATAAATGTTAATGAAGAGAAAACACAATAAGGTCGAATTAATCAACAACGTGAGGTGACTCGCCAGTAAAGTAACTCTCCAGCGACGTCTGGAGTTCAATAACTCTCTGCCCTGCAATGCGGTTTTCCAGGAGTCCGCAGTGCTTGACGAGCAGAAAGCGGAACCACAGCATCCTGGGCCGCGGCTCCAGACCGATCTCGGCGACGGACCGGCTGTCGCGCAAATCACGCATCAGATCCGGATCCGTCGCAGTTAAGGGACGTCATAAGAGTGACGCACGGCGTGTCCAATCACCCCGTTGGCTGGAAAGAGGCGGGACTTCCTCTAACTTTGGGTGAATGACACCGCTCCTAGCCAGTCACCGCGGACTTCCGTGTTCTTCCACGGAAATACCGCCCTTACCTTGAGTGACTCGGCTCTGAACCATTCAGCGCCGAGATTTTGGCAGGAGGTGGGACGGATACGGCTCTTGTCCAATCACAATTTCAATTCTGGGACTTTACTGAATTACGGCGGGCGGTGACACTTCCGAGAAATGTCCACTGGGTGGCGACAGAGATACACGAATCCACGGAGGTGAGTCTCAAAGCGCTATCGGAAAGACTTGTTCTGCGGGAAAAGGAATCTTTGGTGCATTTATTTGTTAGGTGTAGGTTTGTGAAGCTGTTTTGGACGGATTTACAGAGTTTTGTTTGCAGGCAGTTAAAGGTGTTTGTTAGACTGAAGGATTTTGACATTTTATTGTACTGTTTAGTAGAAAATTTGGAAAAAGAGCCTTTATTTATAGTCAATTTATTAATCATTCTTGGTCAATTTCACATCCATAAATCCAAATGGTCTAATAATACTCCCCTTTTTAGTTCTTTTGAGGTGGAGCTGAAACACTATTTAAATTCTATTAAAAATGTGAGAAATAATAAAGCACGAAAATATTTGTAAATTCTTTATACATTTAATAAAAAATTCTTTAAAAAAAAGACTTATGCGGAGATTGATCGTCAATATAGATGATAACTGTGACCTTTCTGACAGCAGCCCTGAAACCTAACAACATTTATTTTGGTTATGTTGTGGTTTATAAACATTCGGGACTTTTTTTACAAACTTATATAAAGAAAGAGACTAATTTATTTTTAAAGAAATACATTTGTTACATTTTAATCCCATTGAAAGGAACATGAAAATATCGTTTGTATTTTTAAAAATTATTATACTTGCGCAACATAATTATTAACGGAATGGTGTGAGAGGAGCCCACGTTTGGACAGTTTGAAACGGGTGTAAAGACGTACTGTGTCTAGTTGTAAGAACGTTGAAGCATGGACGGACCTTATCTGCATTTACCTTGTTTAATCTTTTTTTCCATAAAATGTACATGTATTATTGCATGTACCACTGACAATACGATTGCTACGGTACGTTTTCTTGTAGTTTTTCGTCTCATAAAAAATACAAAAGACGCGACTCGGAGACGTCAAAATGCTGTCGCCCACAGGGCTTGTGGGTAATGTAGTCTCTGTAGTTCACCGGGCTGCCCTGCCCATGTGTTTCGCTGATTTGATTGAACATTAGAATGAATTATATTAATACAATTTCAGCGTATTTATCGTGTCTTGTATTTCTATGTCTCTCTTGTGTTCCCTTGTGTGTATTTTTTCTTTTATTTCACGTGTCTGCAGCGCTGGTTTATCGACCTGGCACGTAAAGCAAACCCACTGTCGTCGTGTTTCTTAGCTCCCGTCTTGTTTGCAAACTTTTCTCCGGTGTTTATTTTACTTTGGCAATAAAACGTGGTTGCCGTGGCAACGGAGCTGTAAAAGTTGTTGCGATCTGACCTCCAGGAGGTAAACAGCCAGCTTTTTAAATCTAATCGGCGAGTCTCCGGTCGCGTCCTTATCTGCATGTGAAGGTGAAAAGGGGAGAGACGGCAGCGCTGGGACCCTGGGCCCGGTTTCCTGGGGTGCTGTCTGTGTGGAGTTTGCATGCTCTGCCCCCATTCTAATGGGTCCGGTTTCCTGGGGTGCTGTCTGTGTGGAGCTTGCACGCCCTAGCCGTGTTCTCATGGGTCTGGTTTCCTGGGGTGCTGTCTGTGTGGAGCTTGCATGCTCTGCTTATGTCCGGAGTCGGAGTCAGCAGTAGATACACAGTTGTTAGCATTGGAGGATTACAGAAGAGGTGATAGCAGTGCTGGGGACCCCGGTATCTCTTCCACTAAGGACACAGTGGCTGCAATGCCAACCAGTCCGTCACTCCAGGTGTCGCTACACACGAGTAAAAACCTTTCCTGTTCATCACCTGTCAGGTTTCAAGTCATCGGAGAAGGACGGGTGTCTTCAGGCTGGTCTCTGCAGCTGAGGCTCTGAGGAGCTCCTGACAGACGCGAGTGGAGCTTCGCTTTCAACACCACTGTGGTCAGTAAAGGTTTAATATTCTTAAACACCGAGA
Source organism: Atractosteus spatula (assembly GCF_055471065.1). NCBI lineage: Eukaryota > Metazoa > Chordata > Actinopteri > Semionotiformes > Lepisosteidae > Atractosteus > Atractosteus spatula. The sequence goes on along the minus strand of NW_028296679.1, from coordinate 65,635 downwards.
GCTGGAGTTTCTCTGAACGTGATCTGCATCACAGCGGCTATGTTTCATTCACACCGGAACTCACAACACACACAAACAGTGCAAGTTAACGTGACCTTAAAAATACGCATCGTATGACATAATATATTTGTGAAGCAACCCGAAGGCGCTGATTTCACAGGCGTCTCCCTGATGTGCTGTAGAGTGGGACTGCTGGACGATGGACGGACGAGTCGCCCCTTCTTGCAGATGCAGTACTTTGACACCAGAGGGGTGAAAACATTTATAGAAAATTCATTTTCAGATACGTTGTGTTTTCTTGAGAGAGGGAGTCTTCATTATCCCCAAGGTGGACATGTGTTTCATGGCAGTAGGCAATATATAGAAAAGCACACAAACTAACAACACACAGGCACATGCCCAAGACAGTCATCTGTTGAGCAGGGTTCTGGCCGCAGGTCTAAGTGAGAACTTGACCCTGTTTGTTTTCAGAGGGGGAAAGCGGTTTCTGTGTTCAGAGGGCAGGGATTGGAAATTGTTAAACAAAGAGTTAAACATTTCTTACATGTACCCTTTTGTAAGTTGATTCACAAGTTTTTCTCCACCTGTCACATGTAACAGTTTAATTTCTCCCTGCAAATAATGCCTTTTCCTTTTTCATCCCATTCAAGTCTCTGTCCTGGATAAAGTCATTTTGATGGTCCAGTTGAAAGGTTCAAGGTTTCACTGCGTTTGAGAGTGCAGATAAAGAAGATAACAGGAGAGGAAACTGGAAAAGCCATGACTGTCATTCAATTCAATTCAATTCAATTTATTTTCATATAGCGCCTTTCACAACAAGGTTGCCCCAAGGCGCTTAACAATGCAAGTAAATATACATTTTGTGAATACAGAACTGAAGACAATGGAGGAAAGGAACCAAAGACTCCTCAGTAAGGAGAATAAAATCCTCTAGGGGTCCAAGGTCAACTGGCTGCCCAACCCCTTTGGGCATGCTAACATTAGATCATTAAAAAAAAGAAATAAATGAATGCGGGTATTAATCCATCCATCCATCACGTCGTCTGTATGTCAGTACCCCATGCAGGTCTCTGCAGACCAGCAGAATCCTCCTAAACGATAGCTGTATCCACGATGCCCCTCTGGGATCCGTGGCACTGATGCAGCATTCAACTCACATGGTGCCCAGCCCATGACAGACAGGCCTCTGAAACCATGCTGTGTACAGTATTTCTCCTCTGCAGCATCCCTGCGAGGCAGGACAGGTGCCTGACCTCTGAGAGCCTTGTAAGTAAGTAGAAGGATTTTGAAGTCCGCCCTGTACCTGATAGGAAGCCAATGAAGAGAGAGAAGTATGGGGGTTATGTGGTCATACTTTCTGCTCCAAGTAACAATTCTAGCTGCTGCATTCTGTAAGTATTCAAACTCTTTGCTGTGACAAATCTAACATACTTTAGGCAGACAAAATGACCTTAAAAAGCCACGTGATTTTTGAGTAGTCTGTCTGTGTGTAGTAACAGTGGTTCACATTATTTCAGAACGTATACTCCCGTCTCTGTAACGTTCCTCAGTCAGCTAGTGAACATTCTGTATTTACACCACGAATGCGCTACCTTGTCTTGCGCGCGGTCACGCTGGCCGTCCACAAGCACGGGCAGGAGCAGGGAAGACGAGGCCGCTCTGTAGTGCCCCTGTGGCTCTCCAGCAGAGGGGAGCACTTTGCTCAACAGCCCTGAGCCGAAGGTCCCAGTAATAAAGCTGAAAATCTGGCCAGTCCCCCAGTCTCCCTGGGGCGCTGAAGAGTATTTCATCTGATGCTGAGGTTCCTGTAACTCAACACAAAATTGAACACGGCGAGTTATGAGTTTGTGAAGAAGTGACAGCGGTACAATGTCAAACAGGAAATTTACCTGCAGGAAAGAATGAACTGAATCTCTGATATTCAAGCACGCAGTGTGACGTCCACGGTCTATTCAAATCTACTCTGCAAGTCTTACAATACTTTTTCATATACCGTCTCCTGGTTATTGTTTTGTGAGTGCTTGAACTGTTTCTCAGTAGAAATAAGACCGATAACTCACTGCTCCAGGATGCACGCTATCGTCGATGAAACCTGTGGTGTAAGCAAGCGAAAAGAGACGGATCCTTCTAAAACACAGAGGCCATCAGGAGGGCAGAAACACTCTGCAACAGGTAGGAGCTGTGGAGCCGTGATTCCCCCGAGCCAGAGCCCTCGTCCTCCCTCGACAGCGAACTGAGCTCCAGCGACTAGAGCAGCTACCTGCCGTCGTGGGACCTCCTGCAGATTGGGAATGGGTAAGGCAATTCGACACGAGCCCATTCCTCTTCCCACTGCTTACACTCCTATAACAAATAGTTTCAGGGTGTTCAAGTACAGGATAAAGAGATTACAGGTGTTCCCAATTGGCTGATGATTTTTATATGAATAGCCATAACTTGTGTGACCAGCAGGAATAAGAATGGGCTTATGGGACATCCTTGTCGAATTCCCCTACCAATCCTAAATCTATGAGAAGTTCCATGAGCCAATTTAACAGAGCTGTTACCTTGATTGTACAAAGTTCTAATTACCTTTTGAAAATACTCACCAAAGCCAAAAAAATTGAGAGTTTCAAAAATAAAAGAATGTTCAATTGTGTCAAAAGCCTTATAAAAGTCCACAAATAGAATAAAGCTATCCTGACTAATAAGTTCACCATAGTCTACAAGGTCCAACACCAATCGAATATTATTACATATATGTCTCCCTTTCATGAAACCTGATTGTGACTCATCAATAATTGAGTCAAGGCCTGTTTTCAGTCTCTCTGCAAAAATAGAAGCAAGAATCTTTCCATCATTATTAATCAAAGTGATAGGCCGCCAATTATCTATCAACAAATGATCTTTATCTGGTTTTGGAATTATGGTTATTAAGCCCTGAGTCATCGAGGTTGGTAAAACTCCCTTTTCAATTGACTCCTTAAACACCAGAAGAAGAAATTCTGCCAAATCATCTCGAAAGGTTTTATAAAATTCAGTGGTAAGGCCATCATTACCAGGAGATTTGTTAACCTTGAGCTTATTAATAACTTTCTTAATTTCAAAGATGGATATCTCTTTATCACAGATGGCTTTAAACCCTTCGTCTATAGTTTTAAAGTCTTCTTTTAATGAGTTCAGAAAATCACACATTTTATCTGTAGAACATGCCTTACTAGTATATAACTTACCATAAAAATCTGATACATATCTTGAAATTTCTACAGGATTTTGAGTTTCACAGCCATCTATGTTAAGTTTACTAAGAGATGTATAATGTCCATTCTTTTTTTCCAAATTATAGAAGTATTTTGAGTTTTTTTCGCCTTCCTCCAACCATCGTCTCCTGGATCTAACAAAAGCTCATTTTGCTTTTTCCATGTATAGTTCGTCCAGTTCAGCTTGCAGTCCAATTAATTTACAAGCATCTGTTTGATTAGTATTGCTGTCATCAGTAAGATCACAAATTGCCTTAATAACTTCCTCTTCCTTTATTTTATTAGAGCGTGCAGCTTCTTTACTTCTTTTCATAGCAATTAATCTTATCTTATACTTCATAAATTCCCAGTTTTGGCTATATGAATTTGTTAATTGAGCTCGCCTCCAATATGTTTGTATAATTTCCTTAATTTCCATTTTAAAGCTGTCATTTTCCAAAATCCTATTATTTAGTTTCCAATAAGTCTTAGGGACTTTAGAATCCTCATTGTTACTCAAGTTAACAGAAAGATAAATTGCTTTATGGTCAGATAGTACTGATGGTTCAATAGAAACCTTGTTAATCTGTCCTTCTAATGCATTTGAACTTAACCAAAAATCTATTCTTGATTGTTTAGATCTGTCCTTGTTACACCACGTGAACTCCTTTAGTCCTGGATGTTTACATCTCCATATATCACTAATTCCTAAGCCTTGACATAACCTTTGCAACTCCATATCATGAGGGGGAGATCTAGCAGGTGCAGGGTATCTATCCAACTTAACATCAAAGACTGTGTTAAAATCACCCCCTAAAATAATTTCAATATCCTGGAACTTGTCCTTCACCTTATTCACTTCTTCTTCAACTTCAAGAAACAAGTCTCTGCTATATTGTTTATTATTAAAAGCATATATATTCCCCAGCAAAAACATTTTCCCATTAAGAGCCACTACAATAATTATCCATCTGCCCAAATGATGAGCTCTACTACTAATAAATTTACCTTTAAGTGTACCCTTTAATATTGCAACCCCCGCAGAATGATTACTACCAAATGATAACCAGACATCACTCCCCCATTGACTCTTCCAAAAATTCAAATCCGAAGAACAAGCGTGCGTCTCTTGTAAAAAATAAAAATCTGCATTAAACCTTTTGCAGTACAAAAAATAGCCTTTCGTTTTGTCAAATCACGAATACCCCTGACATTAATAGAACACAGCGATTAGGACATATATAACCTTTAACAAGAAAAAACTTTTTAAATGAAGAACTGAGATATATGTAACTCGAGGGGTCCTTACTCCCTATAAAATACAAATAGCACAGGAGAAAAAAAAAACACGTATACTTGTAAGAACTATGCCGATAATAACACAGACATATATATATATAGAGATGTTATAATTCAACAATCATATAAATAAAATTTAAACTATTTCTAAAAGATCGTTAGAACGTCAGAGTAAGTCCCAAGTAAACAGTCTTTTCTTTACTCCCCTTTTTATTCCGGCTTCACTTCCACACCATCAATGAAAGCCTTTCCACCCACGAAGTAGGCTCTGCGCCCTCTCTCCCTGGCGCCTCTTACCCGGGGCCACAGCAGCCTGCGCGCCGCCGCGTCCAGCGCGCTCAGGTCTTCGCTCGCCTCCACAGCACATCGCGCGTAGATCTGCTGATTAACTGAATGATCGTGGTTCTCGGGTTTTTGCCCTGCTCCTTCCGCCCCAGCCTGTGGACAATGTCTACCTCTGTCTTAAATCGCTCCTTGAGCTCAGGAACCACAGCCCCACAGATATTGATCACTGTGTCTTTAATGTCCTCCTCTGACTTCTCGGGAATGCCGTGTAGCCTCAGGTTCCATCTCCGGCGATACCTCTCCGCCTCGTTCAGCTTCTGCTCCAGCTCAGTTATTTTGTGTTAATTTGTTTTAACCACTTCCTTCACTGCTTTCATATCTGATCTTAAGTCTCTCACCTCCTCCAACGCGAAGTCCACTGACTTTTGTAAGGCACCGATTGTCACCGTGTTCTTCCGAATCAATGCCTCCAGATGATCTGCTCTCTCTTTAATCTTCCTGGAGAGAAGCACCACGATGTTATTCTGCAATTCCAGCAGAGACGGCTCGTCTTTCATCCTCTTCATGAGGGGCTTTTCCGGAGTGTCGGGCTCAATGTCGCAGTCGGAGTCGAGCAGCTGTTCCAGCTGCGGCTCTCCGGAGCTCCTCTCGCTGTCGAGGGCGGACGAGTGCTCGGCCTCGGGGGGCGCTCCGCCGCTCGCCCCTGCTGCAGGGTGCACCTGCCCTCCTGAAGACTGCGGCATTTTCGAAACCTCCTTTTCCTTTCGCTTCTTTCCACCAGTGCTTTTTTCAGAGATCGAATCCATCCTAATATAACGTTTTTTTTTTCCAGTAGTTCAATTCAGAGGAAAGAAAAAAATCGTATCCAAGTTTTAACTTTTTTGGGGGGTTAGAAATAAATTTAAAACTCTCCAAAAATTGACATAAAGTTAGTCAAAAATCATAAACATCCAAATCAAAGCAAATTTTCTCCTTTCACCAATAGTTTAAGGGAAAAAGACCCCAATTTTTCAGCACTTAACAAAACACGTGCGAACTGGTCGCCATCTTGCCGACCTCCCTTTTTTAATCTAATCGGCGAGTCTCCGGTCGCGTCAAGGTGAGAGACCGCGGCGCAGTGGGTGGCAGTGCTGGGACCCTGGGCCTGTTTCTCTCTGTGAGCAACAGGAGGTGTGTGCGTGACAGCTCCTCAGCTGCAGCAGGAGTCCAGGTGTGCACAGAGTTCTTGTTGGGTTTCGTTGTTTGAAGTTTCTGTTTGTATGGAGGAAGCAGTTGTGCCATCGCGTGGTCCCAGTTATAGCAGGGGACGAGAGCTTCCGAGGAGCGCCTGCCTCCTGCCCGATTCGACGTCTAAAATCATCGCAGAACCAGAGGAGCCAAACAGGAATGCACGTCTCTTCCGGTGAGGAGCCTCTGACACAGCCCCAAGTACTGGGTGTGCAGAAAGAATCCTATTCTACAGTTTCGGTGTGAAATGGCCTCCAGTTCTTGTAACATGATGGGTTTCTCTGGACTGCAGTCCCAGTGCACTCCGCTTTGGATATGCGGTGGTGTTTTCTACAATGGAAAACCCTTTGTTTGTACAGAATGGAGATGGCAGTCTGCATGTTTTAATAATCTAACGTGATCATGTACTATAGCTTAAACACTGAGCCAGGTGACGTTTGATTCTAAAAGATTTCTATATCATTTCAGCGGCGCCTTGTCTGCGGCAGCCCGGCAGCTCCTCCTCCCCTCCAGCTGTAAGTCTTCCCTCTCCAGAGGTGGGTTAGTGTTCTCAGCTCATCTTCTCTCACACAGCTGCGGGGCAGAAGCACTACTTCCACTGGGCAGAGAGCAGATGGGCAGTGGGAAGGGCAGCCCTGTGTTTGGGGATCAGGGCTGTCCCTGCTGAGGGATGCTTTCCAAGCCAAAGCAACTGGCTGGGTTATGAACTTTATGGTGTGATCCAAATAAGACATAAAAAGACAGAGAATGAGAACGAAATAGAATTGCATGCATCTAATCAAAATAGTCTCTTTCAGACCAAAAAAATATTGAACAAAAACTTAGTTGCAACTCACACTGCACTACACTTTCTTCGAGGCTGACATTACCGATAGTTTGTGCCGTCTTCCTTTCAGTCTGCAGGGTGTGCATCTTTTTCCTCAGCTTCCTGCACGAGGAATCGGTTTCTCCTGCCCTGGTTTCACTCCTTTATATCTCACAATCTTCTGCAGCTCCTGGAGGCTGACATTTTTGCTGTTTCTGAAAAATTGCTGACTGGCTCATCAGCACAATTGCTGATTCAAAATCCTTTACTCACATGTTGCTTTAGCCTCTGTATCACAGAGATGTGTGCTTTTCTGGGTTGGATAGATCGATAGTGCTCAATGCGTGGTCTTTTAACTCCGGCTGGGTACGAGCACCTCACCCTCCACACGGCTTTCCGAGGCTCTGTCATCATGTGTGAGGATATTGTGTAGCTCGTGAAACAGTTCCCCCATTTGAGCCCTGGATTTACTGGGTACTTGAATACCTGAATCTTGCCGTCAGTCCTGATCACCTTGTTTTTGTTCTGCGAGGACAAGGCACCTCCCCAGCACTGAACACAAACTGATACTGGCGGGTTGATTGTGTTGTGGAAAAATGGGCTGTGGTGTGAGTTTGTGTCTGTGTGCCCTGTGGGGGTGAGGTATCCCCTGCAGCGCGAACAAACATGCAGACTCCACACAGACAGCACCCCCGGAATCAAACCCAGGGCCCCGGTGCTATGAGGCAGCGATGCTAACCACTGTGCCGCGGTGTTGCCCCCTTTGAAAATGTCTGACTTCTGTTTAATTTGAGGTCACAAGCTTATAAATGGTCTCACAACGTTTGTCTCATCTCAGGTTTCTCTGACCAGTCCCAAGGACCTGTAGTCACTGACAGCTTCTGCAGTCTGACGGTTCATTTCAGTAGGCTGGAGGGATGGCGCAATTATCCTCAAATCGGTGAGTATTGTTTTGCTCTTGTAACATGAACCATCAAAGAGAAGTCAACAGACCATTCCGTGAAACTGTTCAGAATGGCCCGTGGTGATTTTCGGGGTCCTTTAGTAAGCTGACCAGGACTGTGTCATCGACACATTTTTTTGTGAGAAGTCAGTCTATGTGTTTGCTCTTGTAATCATTCGTGAACAAAGTGTGTAAGAGAGAGAGAGAAGATTCAGCCCTCAAACTGCAGGAGAGAAATGCTTCATTTCTAAGATGGAAATATAATCGGAAAGTATAATTAGCCATTTGTGTATATCATGTCAAAAAATATGTTTTATATATAAAAAGAATTCAGTAGAGACATTTGCTTAATAAGGCAGTAGAATAAATGTTGTTGTGATGCTGGTGTGATGGTGCTCTCCAAAAAACTGATACAAATGGACAGAGAGACAAAGTGAGAAAGAAAATGTATAAATAACAGACATATATGCAGGATACAAAACAGTGCTATAAAGTACAGTACCCTAGAGTGAAGATGGAAATCATTCACTCTAGTGCAGAAGAAGTGAATCTGCTCTCAGTGGTTTTCCTGTACAAATGGAAAACGTTGTGAATTCTACATAATTCACAGGAAACAAAATAAACAACTCATTCACTCACCTGCTGTCCGTGGGCGTCTCTGCTCAAATTTGATTTTTTTTCAAGAGCACCGTGACCCAGAGCTCAGTAATCATTTCGCTACTGAAGATCATTCAGTTTTTAATGCTTTTCATCTTAACATCCTACTTGTTAATATTTCCTCTTAGATGAGAATATTCTCTTCGGCGTGTCTTTATAACTCTTCTCTTATTGCTCCTCTTGTCAGTAATCCGGTGTGAAAGCTCTCTCTGTCGGAATCAATGTCTTACCTCTCCGTCTTGTGTTTCAGGTCTCCTCTGGCTGCTGACCCTGCCGTCAGGACAGAACACATCCCGCACTGACCAGACTGCTGGGTTTACTGTACGTGACAATAAAGAGCTTGAGCAACACGTCTAATGTGATCTCTGTACGCTTCCCGGGGAGCAGAGATGATAAGTCTGTGTCTGTTCCCGAGTCTTTGCTAGAGGCCTGTTTAGTCCGTCACTGAAATGATTTTAGATGCCTGTTTGTCGTGCCCCCTGAAAAATGAAATAGTGCAGCACAATGAGACTTCAAGCAAAGATCTCATTAGCCCCTTCTGTGAATCTGTGTCTCGCAAGAGATCTTCCGTCTCTTTGAAAGTTTCACAGCTTCGACCTCTAGATTAGAAATGACACCAATTGCACATGGGTCCAGCAACGTTCTATATAGTGCACATCACCATCGGGATGAAAAGCAAAAATCCCCAGTGGGAGTCCAGTCTTTCCCTGCTACGCAAATTGCTTTTCGTGAGGTGAGGTCGCAAGTTCTTATTGGAGAATGTTGTACAGTTTCTTAATGCAATAGGGCGAGTAAGACTGAAGGGCCCCCCGTGTTGGCCGATCAGTGGAACGAAACTGAAAAAAGCTCCTTGAAACTGTGATTCATCCACTTATACACTGGCTCAGCTTGGTGCTCACCTGCTGTCCGTGGGCGTCTCTGCTGAAATTTGATTTTTTTTCAGGAGCACTGTGACCCAGAGCTCAATAATCATTTAGCTACTGAAGATCATTCAGTTTTTAATGCTTTTCATTTTAACATCCTACTTGTTAGTATTTCCTCTTAGATGAGAATACTCTGGTACTTTTCCAACATGGGTCTTAATTGAGTGAGCTTTATTACAATAATTGAACAATACTTTCACCTCCACATAACACTCATAGATTTTTCAAGGGGAGCTAAGTTTCTTACATGTATCCTTTTGTAAGTTGATTCACAAAGTTTTCACCGCCTCCACTCCAATGAATCACTTTGTTTAGCAAGTGATCACGTGTAACAGTTTAATTTCTTCCTGCAAGTAATGCCTTTTCCTTTTTCATCCCATTCAAGTCTCCGTCCTAGTTAGTCATTTTGATGTAGAACGACAGTGGTCCCGTTGAAAGGTTCAAGGTTTCACTGCGTTTGAGAGTGCAGATAAAGAAGATAATAGGAGAGGAAACTGGAAAAGCCGTGACTCTGTCATTCAATTCAATTCAATTTATTTTCATATAGCGCCTTTCACAACAAGGTTGCCCCAAGGCGCTTAACAATGCAAGTAAATATACATTTTGTGAATACAGAACTGAAGACAATGGAGGAAAGGAACCAAAGACTCCTCAGTAAGGAGAATAAAATCCTCTAGGGGTCAAAGGTCAACTGGCTGCCCAACCCCTTTGGGCATGCTAAAATTAGATCATTAAAAAAAAAATAAATGAATGCGGGTATTAATCCATCCATCCATCACGTCGTCTGTATGTCAGTACCCCATGCAGGTCTCTGCAGACCAGCAGAATCCTCCTAAACGATAGCTGTATCCACGATGCCCCTCTGGGATCCATGGCACTGATGCAGCATTCAAGTCACATGGTGCCCAGCCCATGACAGACAGGCCTCTGAAACCATGCTGTGTACAGTATTTCTCCTCTGCAGCATCCCTGCGAGGCAGGACAGGTGCCTGACCTCTGAGAGCCTTGTAAGTAAGTAGAAGGATTTTGAAGTCCGCCCTGTACCTGATAGGAAGCCAATGAAGAGAGAGAAGTATGGGGGTTATGTGGTCATACTTTCTGCTCCAAGTAACAATTCTAGCTGCTGCATTCTGTAAGTATTCAAACTCTTTGCTGTGACAAATCTAACATACTTTAGGCAGACAAAATGACCTTAAAAAGCCACATGATTTTTGAGTAGTCTGTGTGTAGTAACAGTGGTTCACATTATTTCAGAACGTATACTCCCGTCTCTGTAACGTTCCTCAGTCAGCTAGTGAACATTCTGTATTTACACCACGAATGCGCTACCTTGTCTTGCGCGCGGTCACGCTGGCCGACCACAGGCACGGGCAGGAGCAGGGAAGACGAGGCCGCTCTGTAGTGCCCCTGTGGCTCTCCTGCAGAGGGGAGCACTTTGCTCAACAGCCCCAAGCCGAAGGACCTGAAAATCTCTAAAGCTGAAAATCTGGCCAGTCCTCCAGTCTCCCTGGGGCGCTGAAGAGTATTTCATCTGATGCTGAGGTTCCTGTAACTCAACACAAAATTGAACACGGCGAGTTATGAGTTTGTGAAGAAGTGACAGCGGTACAATGTCAAACAGGAAATTTACCTGCAGGAAAGAATGAACTGAATCTCTGATATTCAAGCACGCAGTGTGACGTCCACTGTCTATTCAAATCTACTCTGCAAGTCTTACAATACTTTTTCATATACCGTCTCCTGGTTATTGTTTTGTGAGGGCTTGAACTGTTTCTCGGTAGAAATAAGACCGATAACTCACTGCTCCAGGATGCACGCTATCGTCGATGAAACCTGTGGTGTAAGCAAGCGAAAAGAGACAGATCCTTCTAAAACACAGAGGCCATCAGGAGGGCAGAAACACTGCAACAGGTAGGAGCTGTGGAGCCGTGATTCCCCCGAGCCAGAGCCCTCGTCCTCCCTCGACAGCGAACTGAGCTCCAGCGACTGGAGCAGCTACCCGCCGTCGTGGGACCTCCTGCAGATTGGGAATGGGTAAGGCAATTCGACACGAGCCCATTCCTCTTCCCACTGCCTACACTCCTACAACAAATAGTTTCAGGGTGTTCAAGTACAGGATAAAGAGATTACAGGTGTTCCCAATTGGCTGAGGATACAACTGTCTCTCTGAGAAAGCGCACAGAGGTGGACAAAGCAATTAAGTGTGTTTACAAGTCATTTCCTCGTATCTGGTCTTTCTTTACATATCAGAAAAGTGAATTGGTGGCTGTTGGAAAGTGTCTGCTCCACATGTAATAACCATGTAAAAGATGTGATTACATTTCTTGGTATTACGATTTTCAAAAATGTGATTTGTGATTTGATGTTCTCTACCTTAGTAAAATAAAAAAAACTTTATTCATGGTTGTTATTTGTCAAACACAGGCAGAAGGAGGCCTAAATGCTTCAGGTTGTAGAGCATCTAGTATTGATACCGATAGAGAATTATTTACAAAATTGAGCAGTGTAGGTGGTGTATGTTTCCCCTAATTTAATCTTTCAGGAAGTAGAGGGCATAGAGTTTTACCTGAATGTCATTTGGATGCTAGGAACCACCCCCCCAAACTTGCCAGCTTCCATGAAGTTCTCACGTGGTCTCTTACGGATAAACATACCCCCCATAGATGCATCATCTAGAATACAGAGAAATAACTTTGAGACATAAACCCGTGCTTTGAAAACTGGGTTTAAAATAGTATAATTGGGGTCAAGAAATTAACTGATGTGGATGACGAAATGTAGAATTAAGCAGATTTTGTGATTAGATTTAATGTTTGTGTTAAGTCTGATAACAATACCTCGTAACCAAGGCTACCCCTAGAGAGGTAGCGATGCTTTTAAGAAACTATGGAAGAATTTACAACCTTTATTAGACTACAAGGAAACAGATTTAGTTACACTTGTACTAATAGATATTAAAGATCCCTCTTGCAATCTCACAATATCTTGTCAAACTATTTTGGAGCACCTCTTTGGGGAAACTAAATAACTGGAAAAAAACATGACTACTGTCAAACAAATATTGTATGAAGGTTAAGGTTAAGGTGGCATCATTACACAATTGTACATTGAATTGACCCGGTAAAGATACATAGTGTGCATAGATTTAAAAGTAATATAGATGATAACTGTCTTTTTCGAAGCAGCCCAGAAACCTTATGTTTGTTTTTGTTTCATCCTGTTGTTAAAACACTCTGAACTGATCGGCACAATTGTGTAAAGAAGGTTTCTAATTCTGACATTTATTGGTGAGAAATAGATGTTATTTACTGCTCACTACTGCTGAACCGAATATAAAATATAATTTATCATTGACTTAATCATTATACTTGCTCGTTATTATATGTATAAATAGCCTAAAGATAAGAACTAATCGAAAATTTAATAATTAGACCGAATGTCGTAATAGCAGATTGTACTTCTCGCCTAATTTATGTGGTCGAGCAACACCACAATCGCCATAAAATACGTCCGTTCTCATGCTCTGACTTTCAGGTTCGGCAGTGGAATGGAGTCCAGGGCAAACTCGTTCTTGTTTGATTATCCGTGTGACATCTCGCTCAATATAACAGGTAAGCTCATGCACTGAAATTATGCGCTTCCAAATTGAAGCGACTCGCATTTGAATAATTCAAAATACACACGAGGGAACGTCTCCAAACCATGTGTAAATATCACAACATGAAAGCTGTGCGTACCTTCTCTTTATTTGCCTGTATAATGTACTCCGGTGATCAGTAATGTAGTCTTGCGTGCATCGTAAAGGATTTCTAGTATTGCACGATAAAGAAAGAAGAAAACACAATGAGGTCGAATTTATCAGCAGCGTGAGCCGACTCGCCGGTAAATACACTCTCCAGCGGTGTCTGGAGTTCACTAATAACTCTCTGCCCTGAAAGACAGGTTTCCAGGAGCCCGCAGTGCTTGACGAGCAGAGAGCGGAACCACACCGAGCTCAGCGACAGACCGGTACTTGTATTTGTATTGTATTCTTTGTTCTTGTTAATGCTTACTTTAAAAAATGTAAAAAAAAAAACAATTCAAAAGTGAATTGACCCCAGCTCCGTGATCATTTCATAAAACGTTTTCATAAACTTTTTTTCATAATTTCTCCTTAAGCTTCTGGAGAAGAGTATAGAGTGTCAGCATAGGAAAACCCGGAGTGGATCAGCCTTCCACTGGATCCGGACTGTCGGCATAGGAAAACCCAGAGTGGATCAGCCTTCCACTGGATCCGGACTGTCGGCATAGGAAAACCCAGAGTGGATCAGCCTTCCACTGGATCCGGACTGACGACAGCAGAAAACCCGGAGTGGATCAGCCTTCCACTGGATCCGGACTGACGGCATAGGAAAACCCAGAGTGGATCAGCCTTCCACTGGATCCGGACTGTCGGCATAGGAAAACCCGGAGTGGATCAGCCTTCCACTGGATCCGGACTGACGGCAGCAGAAAACCCGGAGTGGATCAGCCTTCCACTGGATCCAGACTGACGGCAGCAGAAAACCCGGAGTGGATCAGCCTTCCACTGGATCCGGACTGACGGCAGTCATGCTCTGACTTTCAGGTTCGGCAGTGGAATGGATTCCAGGGCAAACTCGTTCTTGTTTGATTATCCGTGTGAAATCTCGCCTAATATAACAGGTAGCTCATGCACTGAAATGATCGTTACTATCTCTTCATTACGATCTCATTTTCGAAGCCTTTTCTTTCCTTGGTAGAAGTAAGGCGCTTCCAAATGGAAAGAAGTCACATCTGAAACACATGAGGGCACGTCTCCAAACTATTTCTAAATGTCCCAACATGAAAGCTGTGCGTACCTTATCTTTATTGGCCTGTATAATGTACCCCGGTGATCTGTAATGTACTCTTGTGTGCACTGAATAGCATTTTTACTATTGCAATATAAATGTTAAAGAAGAGAAAACACAATAAGGTCGAATTAATCAACAACGTGAGGTGACTCGCCAGTAAAGTAACTCTCCAGCGACGTCTGGAGTTCAATAACCCTGCCCTGCAATGCGGTTTTCCAGGAGTCCGCAGTGCTTGACGAGCAGAAAGCGGAACCACAGCATCCTGGGCCGCGGCTCCAGACCGATCTCGGCGACGGACCGGCTGTCGCGCAAATCACGCGTCAGATCCGGATCCGTCGCAGTTAAGGGACGTCATAAGAGTGACGCACGGCGTGTCCAATCACCGCCGTTGGCTGAAAAGAGGCGGGACTTCCTCTTACTTTGGGTGAATGACACCGCTCCTAGCCAGTCACCGCGGACTTCCGTGTTCTTCCACGGAAATACCGCCCTCACCTTGAGTGACTCGGCTCTGAACTATTCAGCGCCGAGATTTCGGCAGGAGGCGGGACGGATACGGCTCTCGTCCAATCACAATTTCAATTCTGGGACTTTACTGAATTACGGCGGGCGGTGACACTTCCGAGAAATGTCCACTGGGTGGCGACAGAGATACACGAGTCCACGGAGGTGAGTCTCAAAGCGCTATCGGAAAGACTTGTTCTGCGGGAAAAGGAATCTTTGGTGCATTTATTTGTTAGGTGTAGGTTTGTGAAGCTGTTTTGGACGGATTTACAGAGTTTTGTTTGCAGGCAGTTAAAGGTGTTTGTTAGACTGAAGGATTTTGACATTTTATTGTACTGTTTAGTAGAAAATTTGGAAAAAGAGCCTTTATTTATAGTCAATTTATTAATCATTCTTGGTCAATTTCACATCCATAAATCCAAATGGTCTAATAATACTCCCCTTTTTAGTTCTTTTGAGGTGGAGCTGAAACACTATTTAAATTCTATTAAAAATGTGAGAAATAATAAAGCACGAAAAATATTTGTAAATTCTTTATACATTTAATAAAAAATTCTTAAAAAAAAAGACTTATGTGGAGATTGATCGTCAATATAGATGATAACTGTGACCTTTCTGACAGCAGCCCTGAAACCTAACATTTATTTTGGTTATGTTGTGGTTTATAAGCATTCGGGACTTTTTTTACAAACTTATATAAAGAAAGAGACTAATTTATTTTTAAAGAAATACATTTGTTACATTTTAATCCCATTGAAAGGAAGATGAAAATATCGTTTGTATTTTTAAAAATTATTATACTTGCGCAACATAATTATTAACGGAATGGTGTGAGAGGAGACCCATGTTTGGACAGTTTGAAACGGGTGTAAAGACGTACTGTGTCTAGTTGTAAGAACGTTGAAGCATGGACGGACATTATCTGCATTTACCTTGTTTAATCTTTTTTTCCATAAAATGTACATGTATTATTGCACGTACCCCTGACAATACGATTGCTGCGTTACGTTTTCTTGTAGTTTTTGGTCTCATAAAAAAATACAAGAGACGCGAGTCGATGACGTCACAATGTTGTCGCCCACAGGGCTTGTGGGTAATGTAGTCTGTAGTTCACCGGGCTGCCCTGCCCACGTGTTTCGCTGATTTGATTGAACGTTAGAATTAATTATATTCAAAAGATATTATGTTAAGTTTCAGCCCCAGTGAAAACAATATAAAAATTTCTTTTGTAATAAATTTAATTATTATATGGGCTCGTTATCACATTCATAAAATGAAGTGGTCTGGGAAGTACCCTGTGTTTGAGTATTTTAAAATGGATGTAAGGGGGTATTTGCAGACTATTTCGAAATGCAAAAATATGAAAGCGGTGCGGACATTATTTTTATTTAATTTGTTTAATCTTTTTTCATAACTTGAATTGATGTAGTAGTATGTACCCTGACGATAATTTTGTTTGGAATTGTTATATGTACTCTTGTTTGTATTGTAATGTTTGTTCTTTTGTTAAGCATAAATAAAAATTAAAAAAAAAGAATTAATTATATTCACACAATTTCAGCGTATTTATCGTGTCTTGTATTTCTATGTCTCTCTTATGTGTTCCCTTGTGTGTATGTTTTCTTTTATTTCACGTGTCTGCAGCGCTGGTTTATCGACCCGGCACATGAAGCAAACCCACTGTCGTCGTGTTTCTTAGCTCCCGTCTTGTTTGCAAACTTTTCTCCGGTGTTTATTTTACTTTGTCAATAAAACGTGGTTGCTGTGGCAACGGAGCTGTAAAAGTTGTTGCGATCTGACCTCCAGGGGGTAAGTAGCTGGCTTTTTTAATCTAATCGGCGAGAAAAACAAACTTTAGTCTAAAAAGCGGTGGCTGGAGTATTTAGTGGACATTTCGCAGAAGAAAAGGAAGAAACGGTGAGTCGCAGGCTGTAGGACAGGACTGTCGGGGAAACACGCAGCTGGTGGGGACATATCAGCGCTGGGCTGAGCGAGTCCGTCGGCGCCTCCTCCTGCAGGATTGAGGAGTCTCCGGTCGTGTCCTTATCTGCATGTGGAGGTGAAAAGGCGAGAGACGGCAGCGCTGGGACCCTGGGCCCGGTTTCCTGGGGTGCAGTCTGTGTGGAGTTTGCATGCTCTGCCCCATTCTAATGGGTCCGGTTTCCTGGGGTGCTGTCTGTGTGGAGCTTGCACGCCCTGGCCGTGTTCTCATGGGTCTGGTTTCCTGGGGTGCTGTCTGTGTGGAGCTTGCATGCTCTGCTTATGTCCGGAGTCGGAGTCAGCAGTAGATACGCAGTTGTTAGCATTGGAGGATTACAGAAGAGGTGACAGCAGTGCTGGGGACCCCGGTATCTCTTCCACCGAGGACCCTCTAGCACAACCAGAGGTGTGAAATTGCCTCCATTCTTTGTAAAATTACAGGTTTCTCTGGACTGCAGTCCCCTCGCACTTCGCTTTGTATATGCAGTGCTGTTCTCTACAACAGAAGACCCTTTGTTTGGAAGGAATGGGAAGCTAAAGGCAGAGTCACAATCTCTGATACATCTAATCAAAACAGTAAGTTCTTTAAAACAACTAAAAAAAACTGTCATCAAATAAAAACGAATTTGCAAGTCAAGGTGCACCACTAAAAACACCCAGAAAAAAATCCCTACCTGATCGTATCGCAGTCGAGGAGAAAGCCAGGGCCCAGGCGCTGCGAGGCTGCAATGGCAACCAGTCCGTCACTCCAGGTGTCGCTACACACGAGTAAAAACCTTTCCTGTTCATCACCTGTCAGGTTTCAAGTCATCGGAGAAGGACGGGCGTCTTCAGGCTGGTCTCTGCAGCTGAGGCTCTGAGGAGCTCCTGACAGACACGAGTGGAGCTTCGCTTTCAACACCACTGTGGTCAGTAAAGGTTTAATATTCTTAAACACCGAGAGCTGGAGTTTCTCTGAACGTGATCAGCATCACAGCGGCTATGTTTCATTCACACCGGAACTCACAACACACACAAACAGTGCAAGTTAACGTGACCTTAAAAATACGCATCGTATGACATAATATATTTGTGAAGCAACCCGAAGGCGCTGATTTCACAGGCGTCTCCCTGATGTGCTGTAGAGTTGGACTGCTGGACGATGGACGGACGAGTCGCCCCTTCTTGCAGATGCAGTACTTTGACACCAGAGGGGTGAAAACACTTATAGAAAATTCATTTTCAGATACGTTGTGTTTTCTTGAGAGAGGGAGTCTTCATTATCCCCAAGGTGGACATGTGTTTCATGGCAGTAGGCAATATATAGAAAAGCACACAAACTTAACAACACACAGGCACGTGCCCAAGACAGTCATCTGTTGAGCAGGGTTCTGGCCGCAGGTCTAAGTGAGAACTTGACCCTGTTTGTTTTCAGAGGGGGAAAGCGGTTTCTGTGATCAGAGGGCAGGGATTGGAAATTGTTAAACAAAGGGTTAAACATTTCTTACATGTACCCTTTTGTAAGTTGATTCACAAGTTTTTCTCCACCTGTCACATGTAACAGTTTAATTTCTCTGTAGCGGCGAGGCTTAATAATAAGGCAGAATTAAGTGTTTCTGAGCTTCCCAAATGAGGCCCCATTTCTCTGTTCATCTCTGTGGTGCAGCCACAGAGAGACCATTAGTGCAGGGTAATTTAAGGTCCTAGGACAGCTCCCAAAGGGGGATGCACTTAGCTAAGCCTGGCTATCATGATCAATGGTCATCCATTGGCGCCTATCTGTCTAGGGAGTGCCAGATGGACATCTGGACTGCATTACTAAGTGTCAGGAGTAAGTGACTCATATCTCACCATGATCAACCAATCAGGGACTGGTAGGGCCGAGTAACCCACGTGGGACTCTGATGCCCATGGAACTTTCAGCCAATCAATGAGCTGAAGTTCCTCCAGGTAAAAACAGGCAACACAGAGAGCCTGTGAGATTCAGTAAGATTCAGAAGGGATTCCCAAGGGCAGGACATTCTCGCAGCGCGCCTCCTGACCATCCTGAGACTCAGCCCGGACAACCACGGAACGGCCAGAGTGCCAGAACTTTCCTTTGTTCTAAGAGTCTAGAGCGGAGGTTGCCAGAGAATAACCAGAGGATCCACCCGAGGTTAGCACCAGCAGCAGGCCTCGTGAACAGGTCGGAACTGTGGAAAGCTGAATCACTATTCAGAACTAGCGCTTCATCAGGAACGAACCGGTCCTCTTCCTGACCTGCTGGGACCCACAGTAATTTTTCTCCTGTGCACAAACTTTGCTAGTTAAAGCCAACACTAACTAGCCGGTCAGTGAGCATCAGCAGCGCACCGTCGCAAGCCGCACAGCACAGCCTGGCACACAGCCAGAGAGCGCGGATTGGACAGCAACAGCCTGCAACTGTTTCTTTGTGCCCGCAGGAGATCTGAATCCCCAGAGATTGGATGAGTATTCAACTTCACTGCATTACTGCTCGAGAATTCAATTGTTATCCAAACCAGTTGATATCAATTTAATTCCTAAGAGTTATGTACTTGTTTTGAGTATCTAATGTAGAAGTTATAACCAAGTTCATTTACGAAACGGTCTAAATGAATGATATACTGAACGTATGTGTGTAACACTATGTGTGTAACACTTCGTAACTGAATGAATATATATCTTTTGTATTCTGATAACCCTCTCGATAAGATCTGTTAGGTTTATATGCATATTCTATGTATTAATAAATGTATCCTCGTGTATTAGTACCTGTGTGTGTGCGTTGTTTGAGTTATGTCGCATGGTTGGATTCTAAAGCCATCGCAAGAATCAACTTTGTGATTTACTGCTACAATTAATAATTGTCACAGTAAATGCCCAAACCCTACAGAACTGGTGCCTTCAGAGAGCCACTACATTTACATTTTGGCTATGGCAACGTTACATATTTGGCGTCCCTGGGCCGGCTATGATTACATCTCCCTGCAAATAATGCCTTTTCCTTTTTCATCCCATTCAAGTCTCTGTCCTGGATAAAGTCATTTTGATGGTCCAGTTGAAAGGTTCAAGGTTTCACTGTGTTTGAGAGTGCAGATAAAGAAGATAATAGGAGAGGAAACTGGAAAAGCCATGACTCTATCATTCAGTTCAATTCAATTTATTTTCATATAGCGCCTTTCACAACAAGGTTGCCCCAAGGCGCTTAACAGTGTAAGTAACAATACATTTTGTAACAATTACAGCTGTATCCACGATGTCCCTCTGGGATCCATGGCACTGATGCAGCATTCAAGTCACATGGTGCCCAGCCCATGACAGACAGGCCTCTGAAACCATGCTGTGTACAGTATTTCTCCTCTGCAGCATCCCTGCGAGATCTATAGTGATCTTATAGAAGACAACAGTTCTATACTTTTTCTTGAGTTTTATAAGGCTTTTGATATGATAGAACATAATTTTAGTTTTAATGTTTGGAATTATTTGGTTTTGGTCAGTATTTTCAGAATGTTATTAAAACTATTTATAATAGTTGTAATAGTTCAGTTAAGTTACACAGTGGGACTTCTCCAAGATTTGATATTGGTAGAGGTATTAGACAAGGATGCCCTATTTCTCCATTTTGTTTTTATTAGTAACTCAAACTTTAGCTCTTTATATTAATAATAGTGCTATGAAAGGTATTAATAACTCAGGTAGAGAAATAAAAATTTGTCAGCTTGCAGATGATACTACTATATTTCTTAAAGATAGTAGAAAATTGGCTAAGGCAATAGAAGACGGGTACATTTTCTTTGGTGTCAGGATTATATCTAAATTTTAATAAATGTGAATTATGCTCCCTAAAGGACTCGGATTTAATTATTGCTGACAATATACCTGTAAAAAAGGTGGTGACTTACTTAAGGATTATAATTTCTAAAGATCAGGAGGAAAGATGTAGATTAAATTTTAGACTATTTTAGACAAAGAGATTTGTCTCTGACAAGTCGGGTTTTATTATCAAAAGCAGAAGGCCTTTCTCACTTTGTATATGCTTCTCTCTCCTTGGATGTCCCTAAGTATATTAATGATTTTGATAAAGTATTTTATAACTTCAATTGGAAAACAAACCTCATTATATAAGAAAATCTCTTCTAATTTAACCTAGGAATTGTGGTGGTTTGAATGTCTTTTTTTATTTTTATACTGCTAATAATAACTTTAAAAGCAATTGGATTCGAAATTATACTATAAACAAAAATAGTATATGGAATTTGATTCCCAAGTCGTTTTTTAAATATATAGGTGATCTCGAATTTCTGTTAAAATGTCATTTTGATATTAATAGAATTCCTCATAACTTATCTAACTTTCATAAACAAGTTTTATTATGTTGGAATTTAATGTATAAGCATAACTTTTCACCACATACATATTATATTTGGAATAATAACGATATAAGGTATACAAATAAAAGCATATTTTTTCCGACTTGGTATGATAAGAAAATCTGGCCTGTGGCCCAATCGTTACAAGAAGAGGGTAGATTGTTCACATATACAGAATTTTTGGAAAAAGTTAAGATTCCTATCTCTCCCCGTGAATATGCCATAGTCTTTGATGCAATTCCTATGAAAGTGGTGAGGCTGTTTAGAGGTAGTCTTGGCCTTGCAAATAGAGTTTTTTCTGATTTCTCTGATAATTTATTGTTGGATGGAATAGATATAAAAGATAAAAAATGCAATACTAATTACATTAGGAACTTGTGCAAGTCATGTTATACCGTCTTGTATCTCCTTTTGGAATGCTATGTTTAGGAATATAAATGGGAAATTAGTTTGGTCAATTGCTGGTAAATACTGTCTTAAAAATAAAGTTAAAGAAATTTCATTTAAGATCGTTCACAGATTTTATCCTGTTAAATTGACACTTTCTAGATTTAAACATGAACAAGATGACTTACTGTAGGTGTATTTTGTAATAATGAGAAGGAATCTTTGTGACATTTGTTTGTTAACTGCATATTTACAAAGCTGTTTTGGATAGATCTGCAAAATGTTATTGCTCAACATGTAAAGGTAAATGTTAAATTGAAAGATTTTTACATTAATTTATATTTTGTTAGATATGATTTGGATAAAGGATATGTTTTTATTATTAATGTTAATTATTTTGGCAAAATACTTTACCCACAAATGTAAATGGTCTAAAACTGCTCCATCTATTCATGCTTTTAAAGTTGAATTCCTTTTTTATTTAAATTCTATTAGAGATTTAAAGAATCAAAAGGCAACACATACAATGGAAATATCTAATGGAAAAAAACCTCTTGGGGTCCAAGGTCAACTGGCTGCCCAACCCCTTTGGGCATGCTAACATTAGATCATTAAAAAAAAAATAAATAAATGAATGCGGGTATTAATCCATCCATCCATCACGTCGTCTGTATGTCAGTACCCCATGCAGGTCTCTGCAGACCAGCAGAATCCTCCTAAACGATAGCTGTATCCACGATGCCCCTCTTGGATCCATGGCACTGATGCAGCATTCAACTCGCATGGTGCCCAGCCTGGGCACCATCCAGACATGTGGGGAGGAGAATAGGATAGTTTGGTCAGAACAGATGTATCTACCTGGATGGCCAACATAGAGACACACAATGGCATGTACAGCAGCACCAGCAGGCTATAATGTAAGGTGTGAGTAGGCTAGGCTGAAGTAATAGGTCTTCAGTCTGGATTTGAATACTGAGATTGACTCGGCATCCCGAATATGGGGTGGGAGACTGTTCCATAAGCTAGGGCCCCTGTAACTAAAGGCTTTACCACTGACTGTTTTTTTTTATTAATGCATGGAATATGAAGAAGACCTGCATTCTGTGATCTACGCGGTCGACTTGGATGGTAAACATTAATAAGTTCCATTAGATAGACAGGTGCCTGAGCCTTGTAAGTAAGTAGAAGGATTTTGAAGTCCGCCCTGTACCTGATAGGAAGCCAATGAAGAGAGAGAAGTATGGGGGTTATGTGGTCATACTTTCTGCTCCAAGTAACAATTCTAGCTGCTGCATTCTGTAAGTATTCAAACTCTTTGCTGTGACAAATCTAACATACTTTAGGCAGACAAAATGACCTTAAAAAGCCACGTGATTTTTGAGTAGTCTGTCTGTGTGTAGTAACAGTGGTTCACATTATTTCAGAACGTATACTCCCGTCTCTGTAACTTTCCTCAGTCAGCTAGTGAACATTCTGTATTTACACCACGAATGCGCTACCTTGTCTTGCGCGCGGTCACGCTGGCCGTCCACAAGCACGGGCAGGAGCAGGGAAGACGAGGCCGCTCTGTAGTGCCCCTGTGGCTCTCCAGCAGAGGGGAGCACTTTGCTCAACAGCCCCGAGCCGAAGGACCCGGTAATAAAGCTGAAAATCTGGCCAGTCCTCCAGTCTCCCTGGGGCGCTGAAGAGTATTTCATCTGATGCTGAGGTTCCTGTAACTCAACACAAAATTGAACACGGCGAGTTATGAGTTTGTGAAGAAGTGACAGCGGTACAATGTCAACCAGGAAGTTAACCTGCAGGAAAGAATGAACTGAATCTGTGATATTCAAGCACGCAGTGTGACGTCCACTGTCTATTCAAATCTACTCTGCAAGTCTTACAATACTTTTTCATATACCGTCTCCTGGTTATTGTTTTGTGAGGGCTTGAACTGTTTCTCGGTAGAAATAAGACCGATAACTCACTGCTCCAGGATGCACGCTATCGTCGATGAAACCTGTGGTGTAAGCAAGCGAAAAGAGACAGATCCTTCTAAAACACAGAGGCCATCAGGAGGGCAGAAACACTCTGCAACAGGTAGGAGCTGTGGAGCCGTGATTCCCCCGAGCCAGAGCCCTCGTCCTCCCTCGACAGCGAACTGAGCTCCAGCGACTGGAGCAGCTACCTGCCGTCGTGGGACCTCCTGCAGATTGGGAATGGGTAAGGCAATTCGACACGAGCCCATTCCTCTTCCCACTGCTTACACTCCTATAACAAATAGTTTCAGGGTGTTCAAGTGCAGGATAAAGAGATTACAGGTGTTCCCAATTGGCTGAGGATACAACTGTCTCTCTGAGAAAGCGCACAGAGGTGGACAAAGCAATTAAGTGTGTTTACAAGTCATTTCCTCTGTATCTGGTCTTTCTTTACATATCAGAAAAGTGAATTGGTGGCTGTTGGAAAGTGTCTGCTCCACATGTAATAACCATGTAAAAGATGCGATTACATTTCTTGGTATTAAGATTTTCAAAAATGTGATTTGTGATTTGATGTTCTCTACCTTAGTAAAATAAAAAAAACTTTATTCATGGTTGTTATTTGTCAAACACAGACAGAAGGAGGCCTAAATGCTTCAGGTTGTAGAGCATCTAGTATTGATACCGATAGAGAATTATTTACAAAATTGAGCAGTGTAGGTGGTGTATGTTTCCCCTAATTTAATCTTTCAGGAAGTAGAGGGCATAGAGTTTTACTTGAATGTCATTTGGATGCTAGGAACCCCCCCCCAAACTTGCCAGCTTCCATGAAGTTCTCACGTGGTCTCTTACGGATAAACATACCCCCCATAGATGCATCATCTAGAATACAGAGAAATAACTTTGAGACATAAACCCGTGCTTTGAAAACTGGGTTTAAAATAGTATAATTGGGGTCACGAAATTAACTGATGTGGATGACGAAATGTAGAATTAAGCAGATTTTGTGATTAGATTTAATGTTTGTGTTAAGTCTGATAACAATACCTCGTAACCAAGGCTACCCCTAGAGAGGTAGCGATGCTTTTAAGAAACTATGGAAGAATTTACAACCTTTATTAGACTACAAGGAAACAGATTTAGTTACACTTGTACTAATAGCTATTAAAGATCCCTCTTGCAATCTCACAATATCTTGTCAAACTATTTTGGAGCACCTCTTTGGGGAAACTAAATAACTGGAAAAAAACATGACTACTGTCAAACAAATATTGTATGAAGGTTAAGGTTAAGGTGGCATCATTACACAATTGTACATTGAATTGACCCGGTAAAGATACATAGTGTGCATAGATTTAAAAGTAATATAGATGATAACTGTCTTTTTCGAAGCAGCCCAGAAACCTTATGTTTGTTTTTGTTTCATCCTGTTGTTAAAACACTCTGAACTGATCGGCACAATTGTGTAAAGAAGGTTTCTAATTCTGACATTTATTGGTGAGAAATAGATGTTATTTACTGCTCACTACTGCTGAACCGAATATAAAATATAATTTATCATTGACTTAATCATTATACTTGCTCGTTATTATATGTATAAATAGCCTAAAGATAAGAACTAATCGAAAATTTAATCATTAGACCGAATGTCGTAATAGCAGATTGTACTTCTCGCCTAATTTATGTGGTCGAGCAACACCACAATCGCCATACAATACGTCCGTTCTCATGCTCTGACTTTCAGGTTCGGCAGTGGAATGGAGTCCAGGGCAAACTCGTTCTTGTTTGATTATCCGTGTGACATCTCGCCCAATATAACAGGTAAGGTCATGCACTGAAATTATGCGCTTCCAAATGGAAGAGACTCGCATTTGAATAATTCAAAATACACACGAGGGAACGTCTCCAAACCATGTCTAAATATCACAACATGAAAGCTGTGCGTACCTTCTCTTTATTTGCCTGTATAATGTACTCCGGTGATCAGTAATGTAGTCTTCCGTGCATCGTAAAGGATTTCTAGTATTGCACGATAAAGAAAGAAGAAAACACAATGAGGTCGAATTTATCAGCAGCGTGAGCCGACTCGCCGGTAAATACACTCTCCAGCGGTGTCTGGAGTTCACTAATAACTCTCTGCCCTGAAAGACAGGTTTCCAGGAGCCCGCAGTGCTCGACGAGCAGAGAGCGGAACCACACCGAGCTCAGCGACAGACCGGTACTTGTATTTGTATTGTATTCTTTGTTCTTGTTAATGCTTACTTTAAAAAATGTAAAAAAAAAACAATTCAAAAGTGAATTGACCCCAGCGCCGTGATCTTTTCATAAAACGTTTCCATAAACTTTTTTTCATAATTTCTCCTTAAGCTTCTGGAGAAGAGTATAGAGTGTCAGCATAGGAAAACCCGGAGTGGATCAGCCTTCCACTGGATCCGGACTGTCGGCATAGGAAAACCCGGAGTGGATCAGCCTTCCACTGGATCCGGACTGACGGCAGCAGAAAACCCGGAGTGGATCAGCCTTCCACTGGATCCGGACTGACGGCAGTCATGCTCTGACTTTCAGGTTCGGCAGTGGAATGGATTCCAGGGCAAACTCGTTCTTGTTTGATTATCCGTGTGAAATCTCGCCTAATATAACAGGTAGCTCATGCACTGAAATGATCGTTACTATCTCTTCATTACGATCTCATTTTCGAAGCCTTTTCTTTCCTTGGTAGAAGTAAGGCGCTTCCAAATGGAAATAAGTCACATCTGAAACACATGAGGGCACGTCTCCAAACTATTTCTAAATGTCCCAACATAAAAGCTGTGCGTACCTTATCTTTATTGGCCTGTATAATGTACCCCGGTGATCTGTAATGTACTCTTGTGTGCACTGAATAGCATTTTTACTATTGCAATATAAATGTTAATGAAGAGAAAACACAATAAGGTCGAATTAATCAACAACGTGAGGTGACTCGCCAGTAAAGTAACTCTCCAGCGACGTCTGGAGTTCAATAACTCTCTGCCCTGCAATGCGGTTTTCCAGGAGTCCGCAGTGCTTGACGAGCAGAAAGCGGAACCACAGCATCCTGGGCCGCGGCTCCAGACCGATCTCGGCGACGGACCGGCTGTCGCGCAAATCACGCATCAGATCCGGATCCGTCGCAGTTAAGGGACGTCATAAGAGTGACGCACGGCGTGTCCAATCACCCCGTTGGCTGGAAAGAGGCGGGACTTCCTCTAACTTTGGGTGAATGACACCGCTCCTAGCCAGTCACCGCGGACTTCCGTGTTCTTCCACGGAAATACCGCCCTTACCTTGAGTGACTCGGCTCTGAACCATTCAGCGCCGAGATTTTGGCAGGAGGTGGGACGGATACGGCTCTTGTCCAATCACAATTTCAATTCTGGGACTTTACTGAATTACGGCGGGCGGTGACACTTCCGAGAAATGTCCACTGGGTGGCGACAGAGATACACGAATCCACGGAGGTGAGTCTCAAAGCGCTATCGGAAAGACTTGTTCTGCGGGAAAAGGAATCTTTGGTGCATTTATTTGTTAGGTGTAGGTTTGTGAAGCTGTTTTGGACGGATTTACAGAGTTTTGTTTGCAGGCAGTTAAAGGTGTTTGTTAGACTGAAGGATTTTGACATTTTATTGTACTGTTTAGTAGAAAATTTGGAAAAAGAGCCTTTATTTATAGTCAATTTATTAATCATTCTTGGTCAATTTCACATCCATAAATCCAAATGGTCTAATAATACTCCCCTTTTTAGTTCTTTTGAGGTGGAGCTGAAACACTATTTAAATTCTATTAAAAATGTGAGAAATAATAAAGCACGAAAATATTTGTAAATTCTTTATACATTTAATAAAAAATTCTTTAAAAAAAAGACTTATGCGGAGATTGATCGTCAATATAGATGATAACTGTGACCTTTCTGACAGCAGCCCTGAAACCTAACAACATTTATTTTGGTTATGTTGTGGTTTATAAACATTCGGGACTTTTTTTACAAACTTATATAAAGAAAGAGACTAATTTATTTTTAAAGAAATACATTTGTTACATTTTAATCCCATTGAAAGGAACATGAAAATATCGTTTGTATTTTTAAAAATTATTATACTTGCGCAACATAATTATTAACGGAATGGTGTGAGAGGAGCCCACGTTTGGACAGTTTGAAACGGGTGTAAAGACGTACTGTGTCTAGTTGTAAGAACGTTGAAGCATGGACGGACCTTATCTGCATTTACCTTGTTTAATCTTTTTTTCCATAAAATGTACATGTATTATTGCATGTACCACTGACAATACGATTGCTACGGTACGTTTTCTTGTAGTTTTTCGTCTCATAAAAAATACAAAAGACGCGACTCGGAGACGTCAAAATGCTGTCGCCCACAGGGCTTGTGGGTAATGTAGTCTCTGTAGTTCACCGGGCTGCCCTGCCCATGTGTTTCGCTGATTTGATTGAACATTAGAATGAATTATATTAATACAATTTCAGCGTATTTATCGTGTCTTGTATTTCTATGTCTCTCTTGTGTTCCCTTGTGTGTATTTTTTCTTTTATTTCACGTGTCTGCAGCGCTGGTTTATCGACCTGGCACGTAAAGCAAACCCACTGTCGTCGTGTTTCTTAGCTCCCGTCTTGTTTGCAAACTTTTCTCCGGTGTTTATTTTACTTTGGCAATAAAACGTGGTTGCCGTGGCAACGGAGCTGTAAAAGTTGTTGCGATCTGACCTCCAGGAGGTAAACAGCCAGCTTTTTAAATCTAATCGGCGAGTCTCCGGTCGCGTCCTTATCTGCATGTGAAGGTGAAAAGGGGAGAGACGGCAGCGCTGGGACCCTGGGCCCGGTTTCCTGGGGTGCTGTCTGTGTGGAGTTTGCATGCTCTGCCCCCATTCTAATGGGTCCGGTTTCCTGGGGTGCTGTCTGTGTGGAGCTTGCACGCCCTAGCCGTGTTCTCATGGGTCTGGTTTCCTGGGGTGCTGTCTGTGTGGAGCTTGCATGCTCTGCTTATGTCCGGAGTCGGAGTCAGCAGTAGATACACAGTTGTTAGCATTGGAGGATTACAGAAGAGGTGATAGCAGTGCTGGGGACCCCGGTATCTCTTCCACTAAGGACACAGTGGCTGCAATGCCAACCAGTCCGTCACTCCAGGTGTCGCTACACACGAGTAAAAACCTTTCCTGTTCATCACCTGTCAGGTTTCAAGTCATCGGAGAAGGACGGGCGTCTTCAGGCTGGTCTCTGCAGCTGAGGCTCTGAGGAGCTCCTGACAGACGCGAGTGGAGCTTCGCTTTCAACACCACTGTGGTCAGTAAAGGTTTAATATTCTTAAACACCGAGAGCTGGAGTTTCTCTGAACGTGATCTGCATCACAGCGGCTATGTTTCATTCACACCGGAACTCACAACACACACAAACAGTGCAAGTTAACGTGACCTTAAAAATACGCATCGTATGACATAATATATTTGTGAAGCAACCCGAAGGCGCTGATTTCACAGGCGTCTCCCTGATGTGCTGTAGAGTGGGACTGCTGGACGATGGACGGACGAGTCGCCCCTTCTTGCAGATGCAGTACTTTGACACCAGAGGGGTGAAAACATTTATAGAAAATTCATTTTCAGATACGTTGTGTTTTCTTGAGAGAGGGAGTCTTCATTATCCCCAAGGTGGACATGTGTTTCATGGCAGTAGGCAATATATAGAAAAGCACACAAACTAACAACACACAGGCACATGCCCAAGACAGTCATCTGTTGAGCAGGGTTCTGGCCGCAGGTCTAAGTGAGAACTTGACCCTGTTTGTTTTCAGAGGGGGAAAGCGGTTTCTGTGTTCAGAGGGCAGGGATTGGAAATTGTTAAACAAAGAGTTAAACATTTCTTACATGTACCCTTTTGTAAGTTGATTCACAAGTTTTTCTCCACCTGTCACATGTAACAGTTTAATTTCTCCCTGCAAATAATGCCTTTTCCTTTTTCATCCCATTCAAGTCTCTGTCCTGGATAAAGTCATTTTGATGGTCCAGTTGAAAGGTTCAAGGTTTCACTGCGTTTGAGAGTGCAGATAAAGAAGATAACAGGAGAGGAAACTGGAAAAGCCATGACTGTCATTCAATTCAATTCAATTCAATTTATTTTCATATAGCGCCTTTCACAACAAGGTTGCCCCAAGGCGCTTAACAATGCAAGTAAATATACATTTTGTGAATACAGAACTGAAGACAATGGAGGAAAGGAACCAAAGACTCCTCAGTAAGGAGAATAAAATCCTCTAGGGGTCCAAGGTCAACTGGCTGCCCAACCCCTTTGGGCATGCTAACATTAGATCATTAAAAAAAAGAAATAAATGAATGCGGGTATTAATCCATCCATCCATCACGTCGTCTGTATGTCAGTACCCCATGCAGGTCTCTGCAGACCAGCAGAATCCTCCTAAACGATAGCTGTATCCACGATGCCCCTCTGGGATCCGTGGCACTGATGCAGCATTCAACTCACATGGTGCCCAGCCCATGACAGACAGGCCTCTGAAACCATGCTGTGTACAGTATTTCTCCTCTGCAGCATCCCTGCGAGGCAGGACAGGTGCCTGACCTCTGAGAGCCTTGTAAGTAAGTAGAAGGATTTTGAAGTCCGCCCTGTACCTGATAGGAAGCCAATGAAGAGAGAGAAGTATGGGGGTTATGTGGTCATACTTTCTGCTCCAAGTAACAATTCTAGCTGCTGCATTCTGTAAGTATTCAA
Organism: Atractosteus spatula; assembly: GCF_055471065.1. Taxonomy (NCBI): domain Eukaryota; kingdom Metazoa; phylum Chordata; class Actinopteri; order Semionotiformes; family Lepisosteidae; genus Atractosteus; species Atractosteus spatula. Next base: position 35,499 of record NW_028296679.1, on the reverse strand, counting down.
ACTCTTTGCTGTGACAAATCTAACATACTTTAGGCAGACAAAATGACCTTAAAAAGCCACGTGATTTTTGAGTAGTCTGTCTGTGTGTAGTAACAGTGCTTCACATTATTTCAGAACGTATACTCCCGTCTCTGTAACGTTCCTCAGTCAGCTAGTGAACATTCTGTATTTACACCACGAATGCGCTACCTTGTCTTGCGCGCGGTCACGCTGGCCGTCCACAAGCACGGGCAGGAGCAGGGAAGACGAGGCCGCTCTGTAGTGCCCCTGTGGCTCTCCAGCAGAGGGGAGCACTTTGCTCAACAGCCCTGAGCCGAAGGTCCCAGTAATAAAGCTGAAAATCTGGCCAGTCCCCCAGTCTCCCTGGGGCGCTGAAGAGTATTTCATCTGATGCTGAGGTTCCTGTAACTCAACACAAAATTGAACACGGCGAGTTATGAGTTTGTGAAGAAGTGACAGCGGTACAATGTCAAACAGGAAATTTACCTGCAGGAAAGAATGAACTGAATCTCTGATATTCAAGCACGCAGTGTGACGTCCACGGTCTATTCAAATCTACTCTGCAAGTCTTACAATACTTTTTCATATACCGTCTCCTGGTTATTGTTTTGTGAGTGCTTGAACTGTTTCTCAGTAGAAATAAGACCGATAACTCACTGCTCCAGGATGCACGCTATCGTCGATGAAACCTGTGGTGTAAGCAAGCGAAAAGAGACGGATCCTTCTAAAACACAGAGGCCATCAGGAGGGCAGAAACACTCTGCAACAGGTAGGAGCTGTGGAGCCGTGATTCCCCCGAGCCAGAGCCCTCGTCCTCCCTCGACAGCGAACTGAGCTCCAGCGACTAGAGCAGCTACCTGCCGTCGTGGGACCTCCTGCAGATTGGGAATGGGTAAGGCAATTCGACACGAGCCCATTCCTCTTCCCACTGCTTACACTCCTATAACAAATAGTTTCAGGGTGTTCAAGTACAGGATAAAGAGATTACAGGTGTTCCCAATTGGCTGATGATTTTTATATGAATAGCCATAACTTGTGTGACCAGCAGGAATAAGAATGGGCTTATGGGACATCCTTGTCGAATTCCCCTACCAATCCTAAATCTATGAGAAGTTCCATGAGCCAATTTAACAGAGCTGTTACCTTGATTGTACAAAGTTCTAATTACCTTTTGAAAATACTCACCAAAGCCAAAAAAATTGAGAGTTTCAAAAATAAAAGAATGTTCAATTGTGTCAAAAGCCTTATAAAAGTCCACAAATAGAATAAAGCTATCCTGACTAATAAGTTCACCATAGTCTACAAGGTCCAACACCAATCGAATATTATTACATATATGTCTCCCTTTCATGAAACCTGATTGTGACTCATCAATAATTGAGTCAAGGCCTGTTTTCAGTCTCTCTGCAAAAATAGAAGCAAGAATCTTTCCATCATTATTAATCAAAGTGATAGGCCGCCAATTATCTATCAACAAATGATCTTTATCTGGTTTTGGAATTATGGTTATTAAGCCCTGAGTCATCGAGGTTGGTAAAACTCCCTTTTCAATTGACTCCTTAAACACCAGAAGAAGAAATTCTGCCAAATCATCTCGAAAGGTTTTATAAAATTCAGTGGTAAGGCCATCATTACCAGGAGATTTGTTAACCTTGAGCTTATTAATAACTTTCTTAATTTCAAAGATGGATATCTCTTTATCACAGATGGCTTTAAACCCTTCGTCTATAGTTTTAAAGTCTTCTTTTAATGAGTTCAGAAAATCACACATTTTATCTGTAGAACATGCCTTACTAGTATATAACTTACCATAAAAATCTGATACATATCTTGAAATTTCTACAGGATTTTGAGTTTCACAGCCATCTATGTTAAGTTTACTAAGAGATGTATAATGTCCATTCTTTTTTTCCAAATTATAGAAGTATTTTGAGTTTTTTTCGCCTTCCTCCAACCATCGTCTCCTGGATCTAACAAAAGCTCATTTTGCTTTTTCCATGTATAGTTCGTCCAGTTCAGCTTGCAGTCCAATTAATTTACAAGCATCTGTTTGATTAGTATTGCTGTCATCAGTAAGATCACAAATTGCCTTAATAACTTCCTCTTCCTTTATTTTATTAGAGCGTGCAGCTTCTTTACTTCTTTTCATAGCAATTAATCTTATCTTATACTTCATAAATTCCCAGTTTTGGCTATATGAATTTGTTAATTGAGCTCGCCTCCAATATGTTTGTATAATTTCCTTAATTTCCATTTTAAAGCTGTCATTTTCCAAAATCCTATTATTTAGTTTCCAATAAGTCTTAGGGACTTTAGAATCCTCATTGTTACTCAAGTTAACAGAAAGATAAATTGCTTTATGGTCAGATAGTACTGATGGTTCAATAGAAACCTTGTTAATCTGTCCTTCTAATGCATTTGAACTTAACCAAAAATCTATTCTTGATTGTTTAGATCTGTCCTTGTTACACCACGTGAACTCCTTTAGTCCTGGATGTTTACATCTCCATATATCACTAATTCCTAAGCCTTGACATAACCTTTGCAACTCCATATCATGAGGGGGAGATCTAGCAGGTGCAGGGTATCTATCCAACTTAACATCAAAGACTGTGTTAAAATCACCCCCTAAAATAATTTCAATATCCTGGAACTTGTCCTTCACCTTATTCACTTCTTCTTCAACTTCAAGAAACAAGTCTCTGCTATATTGTTTATTATTAAAAGCATATATATTCCCCAGCAAAAACATTTTCCCATTAAGAGCCACTACAATAATTATCCATCTGCCCAAATGATGAGCTCTACTACTAATAAATTTACCTTTAAGTGTACCCTTTAATATTGCAACCCCCGCAGAATGATTACTACCAAATGATAACCAGACATCACTCCCCCATTGACTCTTCCAAAAATTCAAATCCGAAGAACAAGCGTGCGTCTCTTGTAAAAAATAAAAATCTGCATTAAACCTTTTGCAGTACAAAAAATAGCCTTTCGTTTTGTCAAATCACGAATACCCCTGACATTAATAGAACACAGCGATTAGGACATATATAACCTTTAACAAGAAAAAACTTTTTAAATGAAGAACTGAGATATATGTAACTCGAGGGGTCCTTACTCCCTATAAAATACAAATAGCACAGGAGAAAAAAAAAACACGTATACTTGTAAGAACTATGCCGATAATAACACAGACATATATATATATAGAGATGTTATAATTCAACAATCATATAAATAAAATTTAAACTATTTCTAAAAGATCGTTAGAACGTCAGAGTAAGTCCCAAGTAAACAGTCTTTTCTTTACTCCCCTTTTTATTCCGGCTTCACTTCCACACCATCAATGAAAGCCTTTCCACCCACGAAGTAGGCTCTGCGCCCTCTCTCCCTGGCGCCTCTTACCCGGGGCCACAGCAGCCTGCGCGCCGCCGCGTCCAGCGCGCTCAGGTCTTCGCTCGCCTCCACAGCACATCGCGCGTAGATCTGCTGATTAACTGAATGATCGTGGTTCTCGGGTTTTTGCCCTGCTCCTTCCGCCCCAGCCTGTGGACAATGTCTACCTCTGTCTTAAATCGCTCCTTGAGCTCAGGAACCACAGCCCCACAGATATTGATCACTGTGTCTTTAATGTCCTCCTCTGACTTCTCGGGAATGCCGTGTAGCCTCAGGTTCCATCTCCGGCGATACCTCTCCGCCTCGTTCAGCTTCTGCTCCAGCTCAGTTATTTTGTGTTAATTTGTTTTAACCACTTCCTTCACTGCTTTCATATCTGATCTTAAGTCTCTCACCTCCTCCAACGCGAAGTCCACTGACTTTTGTAAGGCACCGATTGTCACCGTGTTCTTCCGAATCAATGCCTCCAGATGATCTGCTCTCTCGTTAATCTTCCTGGAGAGAAGCACCACGATGTTATTCTGCAATTCCAGCAGAGACGGCTCGTCTTTCATCCTCTTCATGAGGGGCTTTTCCGGAGTGTCGGGCTCAATGTCGCAGTCGGAGTCGAGCAGCTGTTCCAGCTGCGGCTCTCCGGAGCTCCTCTCGCTGTCGAGGGCGGACGAGTGCTCGGCCTCGGGGGGCGCTCCGCCGCTCGCCCCTGCTGCAGGGTGCACCTGCCCTCCTGAAGACTGCGGCATTTTCGAAACCTCCTTTTCCTTTCGCTTCTTTCCACCAGTGCTTTTTTCAGAGATCGAATCCATCCTAATATAACGTTTTTTTTTTCCAGTAGTTCAATTCAGAGGAAAGAAAAAAATCGTATCCAAGTTTTAACTTTTTTGGGGGGTTAGAAATAAATTTAAAACTCTCCAAAAATTGACATAAAGTTAGTCAAAAATCATAAACATCCAAATCAAAGCAAATTTTCTCCTTTCACCAATAGTTTAAGGGAAAAAGACCCCAATTTTTCAGCACTTAACAAAACACGTGCGAACTGGTCGCCATCTTGCCGACCTCCCTTTTTTAATCTAATCGGCGAGTCTCCGGTCGCGTCAAGGTGAGAGACCGCGGCGCAGTGGGTGGCAGTGCTGGGACCCTGGGCCTGTTTCTCTCTGTGAGCAACAGGAGGTGTGTGCGTGACAGCTCCTCAGCTGCAGCAGGAGTCCAGGTGTGCACAGAGTTCTTGTTGGGTTTCGTTGTTTGAAGTTTCTGTTTGTATGGAGGAAGCAGTTGTGCCATCGCGTGGTCCCAGTTATAGCAGGGGACGAGAGCTTCCGAGGAGCGCCTGCCTCCTGCCCGATTCGACGTCTAAAATCATCGCAGAACCAGAGGAGCCAAACAGGAATGCACGTCTCTTCCGGTGAGGAGCCTCTGACACAGCCCCAAGTACTGGGTGTGCAGAAAGAATCCTATTCTACAGTTTCGGTGTGAAATGGCCTCCAGTTCTTGTAACATGATGGGTTTCTCTGGACTGCAGTCCCAGTGCACTCCGCTTTGGATATGCGGTGGTGTTTTCTACAATGGAAAACCCTTTGTTTGTACAGAATGGAGATGGCAGTCTGCATGTTTTAATAATCTAACGTGATCATGTACTATAGCTTAAACACTGAGCCAGGTGACGTTTGATTCTAAAAGATTTCTATATCATTTCAGCGGCGCCTTGTCTGCGGCAGCCCGGCAGCTCCTCCTCCCCTCCAGCTGTAAGTCTTCCCTCTCCAGAGGTGGGTTAGTGTTCTCAGCTCATCTTCTCTCACACAGCTGCGGGGCAGAAGCACTACTTCCACTGGGCAGAGAGCAGACGGGCAGTGGGAAGGGCAGCCCTGTGTTTGGGGATCAGGGCTGTCCCTGCTGAGGGATGCTTTCCAAGCCAAAGCAACTGGCTGGGTTATGAACTTTATGGTGTGATCCAAATAAGACATAAAAAGACAGAGAATGAGAACGAAATAGAATTGCATGCATCTAATCAAAATAGTCTCTTTCAGACCAAAAAAATATTGAACAAAAACTTAGTTGCAACTCACACTGCACTACACTTTCTTCGAGGCTGACATTACCGATAGTTTGTGCCGTCTTCCTTTCAGTCTGCAGGGTGTGCATCTTTTTCCTCAGCTTCCTGCACGAGGAATCGGTTTCTCCTGCCCTGGTTTCACTCCTTTATATCTCACAATCTTCTGCAGCTCCTGGAGGCTGACATTTTTGCTGTTTCTGAAAAATTGCTGACTGGCTCATCAGCACAATTGCTGATTCAAAATCCTTTACTCACATGTTGCTTTAGCCTCTGTATCACAGAGATGTGTGCTTTTCTGGGTTGGATAGATCGATAGTGCTCAATGCGTGGTCTTTTAACTCCGGCTGGGTACGAGCACCTCACCCTCCACACGGCTTTCCGAGGCTCTGTCATCATGTGTGAGGATATTGTGTAGCTCGTGAAACAGTTCCCCCATTTGAGCCCTGGATTTACTGGGTACTTGAATACCTGAATCTTGCCGTCAGTCCTGATCACCTTGTTTTTGTTCTGCAAGGACAAGGCACCTCCCCAGCACTGAACACAAACTGATACTGGCGGGTTGATTGTGTTGTGGAAAAATGGGCTGTGGTGTGAGTTTGTGTCTGTGTGCCCTGTGGGGGTGAGGTATCCCCTGCAGCGCGAACAAACATGCAGACTCCACACAGACAGCACCCCCAGAATCAAACCCAGGGCCCCGGTGCTATGAGGCAGCGATGCTAACCACTGTGCCGCGGTGTTGCCCCCTTTGAACATGTCTGACTTCTGTTTAATTTGAGGTCACAAGCTTATAAATGGTCTCACAACGTTTGTCTCATCTCAGGTTTCTCTGACCAGTCCCAAGGACCTGTAGTCACTGACAGCTTCTGCAGTCTGACGGTTCATTTCAGTAGGCTGGAGGGATGGCGCAATTATCCTCAAATCGGTGAGTATTGTTTTGCTCTTGTAACATGAACCATCAAAGAGAAGTCAACAGACCATTCCGTGAAACTGTTCAGAATGGCCCGTGGTGATTTTCGGGGTCCTTTAGTAAGCTGACCAGGACTGTGTCATCGACACATTTTTTTGTGAGAAGTCAGTCTATGTGTTTGCTCTTGTAATCATTCGTGAACAAAGTGTGTAAGAGAGAGAGAGAAGATTCAGCCCTCAAACTGCAGGAGAGAAATGCTTCATTTCTAAGATGGAAATATAATCGGAAAGTATAATTAGCCATTTGTGTATATCATGTCAAAAAATATGTTTTATATATAAAAAGAATTCAGTAGAGACATTTGCTTAATAAGGCAGTAGAATAAATGTTGTTGTGATGCTGGTGTGATGGTGCTCTCCAAAAAACTGATACAAATGGACAGAGAGACAAAGTGAGAAAGAAAATGTATAAATAACAGACATATATGCAGAATACAAAACAGTGCTATAAAGTACAGTACCCTAGAGTGAAGATGGAAATCATTCACTCTAGTGCAGAAGAAGTGAATCTGCTCTCAGTGGTTTTCCTGTACAAATGGAAAACGTTGTGAATTCTACATAATTCACAGGAAACAAAATAAACAACTCATTCACTCACCTGCTGTCCGTGGGCGTCTCTGCTCAAATTTGATTTTTTTTCAAGAGCACCGTGACCCAGAGCTCAGTAATCATTTCGCTACTGAAGATCATTCAGTTTTTAATGCTTTTCATCTTAACATCCTACTTGTTAATATTTCCTCTTAGATGAGAATATTCTCTTCGGCGTGTCTTTATAACTCTTCTCTTATTGCTCCTCTTGTCAGTAATCCGGTGTGAAAGCTCTCTCTGTCGGAATCAATGTCTTACCTCTCCGTCTTGTGTTTCAGGTCTCCTCTGGCTGCTGACCCTGCCGTCAGGACAGAACACATCCCGCACTGACCAGACTGCTGGGTTTACTGTACGTGACAATAAAGAGCTTGAGCAACACGTCTAATGTGATCTCTGTACGCTTCCCGGGGAGCAGAGATGATAAGTCTGTGTCTGTTCCCGAGTCTTTGCTAGAGGCCTGTTTAGTCCGTCACTGAAATGATTTTAGATGCCTGTTTGTCGTGCCCCCTGAAAAATGAAATAGTGCAGCACAATGAGACTTCAAGCAAAGATCTCATTAGCCCCTTCTGTGAATCTGTGTCTCGCAAGAGATCTTCCGTCTCTTTGAAAGTTTCACAGCTTCGACCTCTAGATTAGAAATGACACCAATTGCACATGGGTCCAGCAACGTTCTATATAGTGCACATCACCATCGGGATGAAAAGCAAAAATCCCCAGTGGGAGTCCAGTCTTTCCCTGCTACGCAAATTGCTTTTCGTGAGGTGAGGTCGCAAGTTCTTATTGGAGAATGTTGTACAGTTTCTTAATGCAATAGGGCGAGTAAGACTGAAGGGCCCCCCGTGTTGGCCGATCAGTGGAACGAAACTGAAAAAAGCTCCTTGAAACTGTGATTCATCCACTTATACACTGGCTCAGCTTGGTGCTCACCTGCTGTCCGTGGGCGTCTCTGCTGAAATTTGATTTTTTTTCAGGAGCACTGTGACCCAGAGCTCAATAATCATTTAGCTACTGAAGATCATTCAGTTTTTAATGCTTTTCATTTTAACATCCTACTTGTTAGTATTTCCTCTTAGATGAGAATACTCTGGTACTTTTCCAACATGGGTCTTAATTGAGTGAGCTTTATTACAATAATTGAACAATACTTTCACCTCCACATAACACTCATAGATTTTTCAAGGGGAGCTAAGTTTCTTACATGTATCCTTTTGTAAGTTGATTCACAAAGTTTTCACCGCCTCCACTCCAATGAATCACTTTGTTTAGCAAGTGATCACGTGTAACAGTTTAATTTCTTCCTGCAAGTAATGCCTTTTCCTTTTTCATCCCATTCAAGTCTCCGTCCTAGTTAGTCATTTTGATGTAGAACGACAGTGGTCCCGTTGAAAGGTTCAAGGTTTCACTGCGTTTGAGAGTGCAGATAAAGAAGATAATAGGAGAGGAAACTGGAAAAGCCGTGACTCTGTCATTCAATTCAATTCAATTTATTTTCATATAGCGCCTTTCACAACAAGGTTGCCCCAAGGCGCTTAACAATGCAAGTAAATATACATTTTGTGAATACAGAACTGAAGACAATGGAGGAAAGGAACCAAAGACTCCTCAGTAAGGAGAATAAAATCCTCTAGGGGTCAAAGGTCAACTGGCTGCCCAACCCCTTTGGGCATGCTAAAATTAGATCATTAAAAAAAAATAAATGAATGCGGGTATTAATCCATCCATCCATCACGTCGTCTGTATGTCAGTACCCCATGCAGGTCTCTGCAGACCAGCAGAATCCTCCTAAACGATAGCTGTATCCACGATGCCCCTCTGGGATCCATGGCACTGATGCAGCATTCAAGTCACATGGTGCCCAGCCCATGACAGACAGGCCTCTGAAACCATGCTGTGTACAGTATTTCTCCTCTGCAGCATCCCTGCGAGGCAGGACAGGTGCCTGACCTCTGAGAGCCTTGTAAGTAAGTAGAAGGATTTTGAAGTCCGCCCTGTACCTGATAGGAAGCCAATGAAGAGAGAGAAGTATGGGGGTTATGTGGTCATACTTTCTGCTCCAAGTAACAATTCTAGCTGCTGCATTCTGTAAGTATTCAAACTCTTTGCTGTGACAAATCTAACATACTTTAGGCAGACAAAATGACCTTAAAAAGCCACATGATTTTTGAGTAGTCTGTGTGTAGTAACAGTGGTTCACATTATTTCAGAACGTATACTCCCGTCTCTGTAACGTTCCTCAGTCAGCTAGTGAACATTCTGTATTTACACCACGAATGCGCTACCTTGTCTTGCGCGCGGTCACGCTGGCCGACCACAGGCACGGGCAGGAGCAGGGAAGACGAGGCCGCTCTGTAGTGCCCCTGTGGCTCTCCTGCAGAGGGGAGCACTTTGCTCAACAGCCCCGAGCCGAAGGACCTGAAAATCTCTAAAGCTGAAAATCTGGCCAGTCCTCCAGTCTCCCTGGGGCGCTGAAGAGTATTTCATCTGATGCTGAGGTTCCTGTAACTCAACACAAAATTGAACACGGCGAGTTATGAGTTTGTGAAGAAGTGACAGCGGTACAATGTCAAACAGGAAATTTACCTGCAGGAAAGAATGAACTGAATCTGTGATATTCAAGCACGCAGTGTGACGTCCACTGTCTATTCAAATCTACTCTGCAAGTCTTACAATACTTTTTCATATACCGTCTCCTGGTTATTGTTTTGTGAGGGCTTGAACTGTTTCTCGGTAGAAATAAGACCGATAACTCACTGCTCCAGGATGCACGCTATCGTCGATGAAACCTGTGGTGTAAGCAAGCGAAAAGAGACAGATCCTTCTAAAACACAGAGGCCATCAGGAGGGCAGAAACACTGCAACAGGTAGGAGCTGTGGAGCCGTGATTCCCCCGAGCCAGAGCCCTCGTCCTCCCTCGACAGCGAACTGAGCTCCAGCGACTGGAGCAGCTACCCGCCGTCGTGGGACCTCCTGCAGATTGGGAATGGGTAAGGCAATTCGACACGAGCCCATTCCTCTTCCCACTGCCTACACTCCTACAACAAATAGTTTCAGGGTGTTCAAGTACAGGATAAAGAGATTACAGGTGTTCCCAATTGGCTGAGGATACAACTGTCTCTCTGAGAAAGCGCACAGAGGTGGACAAAGCAATTAAGTGTGTTTACAAGTCATTTCCTCGTATCTGGTCTTTCTTTACATATCAGAAAAGTGAATTGGTGGCTGTTGGAAAGTGTCTGCTCCACATGTAATAACCATGTAAAAGATGTGATTACATTTCTTGGTATTAAGATTTTCAAAAATGTGATTTGTGATTTGATGTTCTCTACCTTAGTAAAATAAAAAAAACTTTATTCATGGTTGTTATTTGTCAAACACAGGCAGAAGGAGGCCTAAATGCTTCAGGTTGTAGAGCATCTAGTATTGATACCGATAGAGAATTATTTACAAAATTGAGCAGTGTAGGTGGTGTATGTTTCCCCTAATTTAATCTTTCAGGAAGTAGAGGGCATAGAGTTTTACCTGAATGTCATTTGGATGCTAGGAACCCCCCCCCCCCAAACTTGCCAGCTTCCATGAAGTTCTCACGTGGTCTCTTACGGATAAACATACCCCCCATAGATGCATCATCTAGAATACAGAGAAATAACTTTGAGACATAAACCCGTGCTTTGAAAACTGGGTTTAAAATAGTATAATTGGGGTCAAGAAATTAACTGATGTGGATGACGAAATGTAGAATTAAGCAGATTTTGTGATTAGATTTAATGTTTGTGTTAAGTCTGATAACAATACCTCGTAACCAAGGCTACCCCTAGAGAGGTAGCGATGCTTTTAAGAAACTATGGAAGAATTTACAACCTTTATTAGACTACAAGGAAACAGATTTAGTTACACTTGTACTAATAGATATTAAAGATCCCTCTTGCAATCTCACAATATCTTGTCAAACTATTTTGGAGCACCTCTTTGGGGAAACTAAATAACTGGAAAAAAACATGACTACTGTCAAACAAATATTGTATGAAGGTTAAGGTTAAGGTGGCATCATTACACAATTGTACATTGAATTGACCCGGTAAAGATACATAGTGTGCATAGATTTAAAAGTAATATAGATGATAACTGTCTTTTTCGAAGCAGCCCAGAAACCTTATGTTTGTTTTTGTTTCATCCTGTTGTTAAAACACTCTGAACTGATCGGCACAATTGTGTAAAGAAGGTTTCTAATTCTGACATTTATTGGTGAGAAATAGATGTTATTTACTGCTCACTACTGCTGAACCGAATATAAAATATAATTTATCATTGACTTAATCATTATACTTGCTCGTTATTATATGTATAAATAGCCTAAAGATAAGAACTAATCGAAAATTTAATAATTAGACCGAATGTCGTAATAGCAGATTGTACTTCTCGCCTAATTTATGTGGTCGAGCAACACCACAATCGCCATAAAATACGTCCGTTCTCATGCTCTGACTTTCAGGTTCGGCAGTGGAATGGAGTCCAGGGCAAACTCGTTCTTGTTTGATTATCCGTGTGACATCTCGCTCAATATAACAGGTAAGCTCATGCACTGAAATTATGCGCTTCCAAATTGAAGCGACTCGCATTTGAATAATTCAAAATACACACGAGGGAACGTCTCCAAACCATGTGTAAATATCACAACATGAAAGCTGTGCGTACCTTCTCTTTATTTGCCTGTATAATGTACTCCGGTGATCAGTAATGTAGTCTTGCGTGCATCGTAAAGGATTTCTAGTATTGCACGATAAAGAAAGAAGAAAACACAATGAGGTCGAATTTATCAGCAGCGTGAGCCGACTCGCCGGTAAATACACTCTCCAGCGGTGTCTGGAGTTCACTAATAACTCTCTGCCCTGAAAGACAGGTTTCCAGGAGCCCGCAGTGCTTGACGAGCAGAGAGCGGAACCACACCGAGCTCAGCGACAGACCGGTACTTGTATTTGTATTGTATTCTTTGTTCTTGTTAATGCTTACTTTAAAAAATGTAAAAAAAAAAACAATTCAAAAGTGAATTGACCCCAGCTCCGTGATCATTTCATAAAACGTTTTCATAAACTTTTTTTCATAATTTCTCCTTAAGCTTCTGGAGAAGAGTATAGAGTGTCAGCATAGGAAAACCCGGAGTGGATCAGCCTTCCACTGGATCCGGACTGTCGGCATAGGAAAACCCAGAGTGGATCAGCCTTCCACTGGATCCGGACTGTCGGCATAGGAAAACCCAGAGTGGATCAGCCTTCCACTGGATCCGGACTGACGACAGCAGAAAACCCGGAGTGGATCAGCCTTCCACTGGATCCGGACTGACGGCATAGGAAAACCCAGAGTGGATCAGCCTTCCACTGGATCCGGACTGTCGGCATAGGAAAACCCGGAGTGGATCAGCCTTCCACTGGATCCGGACTGACGGCAGCAGAAAACCCGGAGTGGATCAGCCTTCCACTGGATCCAGACTGACGGCAGCAGAAAACCCGGAGTGGATCAGCCTTCCACTGGATCCGGACTGACGGCAGTCATGCTCTGACTTTCAGGTTCGGCAGTGGAATGGATTCCAGGGCAAACTCGTTCTTGTTTGATTATCCGTGTGAAATCTCGCCTAATATAACAGGTAGCTCATGCACTGAAATGATCGTTACTATCTCTTCATTACGATCTCATTTTCGAAGCCTTTTCTTTCCTTGGTAGAAGTAAGGCGCTTCCAAATGGAAAGAAGTCACATCTGAAACACATGAGGGCACGTCTCCAAACTATTTCTAAATGTCCCAACATGAAAGCTGTGCGTACCTTATCTTTATTGGCCTGTATAATGTACCCCGGTGATCTGTAATGTACTCTTGTGTGCACTGAATAGCATTTTTACTATTGCAATATAAATGTTAAAGAAGAGAAAACACAATAAGGTCGAATTAATCAACAACGTGAGGTGACTCGCCAGTAAAGTAACTCTCCAGCGACGTCTGGAGTTCAATAACCCTGCCCTGCAATGCGGTTTTCCAGGAGTCCGCAGTGCTTGACGAGCAGAAAGCGGAACCACAGCATCCTGGGCCGCGGCTCCAGACCGATCTCGGCGACGGACCGGCTGTCGCGCAAATCACGCATCAGATCCGGATCCGTCGCAGTTAAGGGACGTCATAAGAGTGACGCACGGCGTGTCCAATCACCGCCGTTGGCTGAAAAGAGGCGGGACTTCCTCTTACTTTGGGTGAATGACACCGCTCCTAGCCAGTCACCGCGGACTTCCGTGTTCTTCCACGGAAATACCGCCCTCACCTTGAGTGACTCGGCTCTGAACTATTCAGCGCCGTGATTTCGGCAGGAGGCGGGACGGATACGGCTCTCGTCCAATCACAATTTCAATTCTGGGACTTTACTGAATTACGGCGGGCGGTGACACTTCCGAGAAATGTCCACTGGGTGGCGACAGAGATACACGAGTCCACGGAGGTGAGTCTCAAAGCGCTATCGGAAAGACTTGTTCTGCGGGAAAAGGAATCTTTGGTGCATTTATTTGTTAGGTGTAGGTTTGTGAAGCTGTTTTGGACGGATTTACAGAGTTTTGTTTGCAGGCAGTTAAAGGTGTTTGTTAGACTGAAGGATTTTGACATTTTATTGTACTGTTTAGTAGAAAATTTGGAAAAAGAGCCTTTATTTATAGTCAATTTATTAATCATTCTTGGTCAATTTCACATCCATAAATCCAAATGGTCTAATAATACTCCCCTTTTTAGTTCTTTTGAGGTGGAGCTGAAACACTATTTAAATTCTATTAAAAATGTGAGAAATAATAAAGCACGAAAAATATTTGTAAATTCTTTATACATTTAATAAAAAATTCTTAAAAAAAAAGACTTATGTGGAGATTGATCGTCAATATAGATGATAACTGTGACCTTTCTGACAGCAGCCCTGAAACCTAACATTTATTTTGGTTATGTTGTGGTTTATAAGCATTCGGGACTTTTTTTACAAACTTATATAAAGAAAGAGACTAATTTATTTTTAAAGAAATACATTTGTTACATTTTAATCCCATTGAAAGGAAGATGAAAATATCGTTTGTATTTTTAAAAATTATTATACTTGCGCAACATAATTATTAACGGAATGGTGTGAGAGGAGACCCATGTTTGGACAGTTTGAAACGGGTGTAAAGACGTACTGTGTCTAGTTGTAAGAACGTTGAAGCATGGACGGACATTATCTGCATTTACCTTGTTTAATCTTTTTTTCCATAAAATGTACATGTATTATTGCACGTACCCCTGACAATACGATTGCTGCGTTACGTTTTCTTGTAGTTTTTGGTCTCATAAAAAAATACAAGAGACGCGAGTCGATGACGTCACAATGTTGTCGCCCACAGGGCTTGTGGGTAATGTAGTCTGTAGTTCACCGGGCTGCCCTGCCCACGTGTTTCGCTGATTTGATTGAACGTTAGAATTAATTATATTCAAAAGATATTATGTTAAGTTTCAGCCCCAGTGAAAACAATATAAAAATTTCTTTTGTAATAAATTTAATTATTATATGGGCTCGTTATCACATTCATAAAATGAAGTGGTCTGGGAAGTACCCTGTGTTTGAGTATTTTAAAATGGATGTAAGGGGGTATTTGCAGACTATTTCGAAATGCAAAAATATGAAAGCGGTGCGGACATTATTTTTATTTAATTTGTTTAATCTTTTTTCATAACTTGAATTGATGTAGTAGTATGTACCCTGACGATAATTTTGTTTGGAATTGTTATATGTACTCTTGTTTGTATTGTAATGTTTGTTCTTTTGTTAAGCATAAATAAAAATTAAAAAAAAAGAATTAATTATATTCACACAATTTCAGCGTATTTATCGTGTCTTGTATTTCTATGTCTCTCTTATGTGTTCCCTTGTGTGTATGTTTTCTTTTATTTCACGTGTCTGCAGCGCTGGTTTATCGACCCGGCACATGAAGCAAACCCACTGTCGTCGTGTTTCTTAGCTCCCGTCTTGTTTGCAAACTTTTCTCCGGTGTTTATTTTACTTTGTCAATAAAACGTGGTTGCTGTGGCAACGGAGCTGTAAAAGTTGTTGCGATCTGACCTCCAGGGGGTAAGTAGCTGGCTTTTTTAATCTAATCGGCGAGAAAAACAAACTTTAGTCTAAAAAGCGGTGGCTGGAGTATTTAGTGGACATTTCGCAGAAGAAAAGGAAGAAACGGTGAGTCGCAGGCTGTAGGACAGGACTGTCGGGGAAACACGCAGCTGGTGGGGACATATCAGCGCTGGGCTGAGCGAGTCCGTCGGCGCCTCCTCCTGCAGGATTGAGGAGTCTCCGGTCGTGTCCTTATCTGCATGTGGAGGTGAAAAGGCGAGAGACGGCAGCGCTGGGACCCTGGGCCCGGTTTCCTGGGGTGCAGTCTGTGTGGAGTTTGCATGCTCTGCCCCATTCTAATGGGTCCGGTTTCCTGGGGTGCTGTCTGTGTGGAGCTTGCACGCCCTGGCCGTGTTCTCATGGGTCTGGTTTCCTGGGGTGCTGTCTGTGTGGAGCTTGCATGCTCTGCTTATGTCCGGAGTCGGAGTCAGCAGTAGATACGCAGTTGTTAGCATTGGAGGATTACAGAAGAGGTGACAGCAGTGCTGGGGACCCCGGTATCTCTTCCACCGAGGACCCTCTAGCACAACCAGAGGTGTGAAATTGCCTCCATTCTTTGTAAAATTACAGGTTTCTCTGGACTGCAGTCCCCTCGCACTTCGCTTTGTATATGCAGTGCTGTTCTCTACAACAGAAGACCCTTTGTTTGGAAGGAATGGGAAGCTAAAGGCAGAGTCACAATCTCTGATACATCTAATCAAAACAGTAAGTTCTTTAAAACAACTAAAAAAAACTGTCATCAAATAAAAACGAATTTGCAAGTCAAGGTGCACCACTAAAAACACCCAGAAAAAAATCCCTACCTGATCGTATCGCAGTCGAGGAGAAAGCCAGGGCCCAGGCGCTGCGAGGCTGCAATGGCAACCAGTCCGTCACTCCAGGTGTCGCTACACACGAGTAAAAACCTTTCCTGTTCATCACCTGTCAGGTTTCAAGTCATCGGAGAAGGACGGGCGTCTTCAGGCTGGTCTCTGCAGCTGAGGCTCTGAGGAGCTCCTGACAGACACGAGTGGAGCTTCGCTTTCAACACCACTGTGGTCAGTAAAGGTTTAATATTCTTAAACACCGAGAGCTGGAGTTTCTCTGAACGTGATCAGCATCACAGCGGCTATGTTTCATTCACACCGGAACTCACAACACACACAAACAGTGCAAGTTAACGTGACCTTAAAAATACGCATCGTATGACATAATATATTTGTGAAGCAACCCGAAGGCGCTGATTTCACAGGCGTCTCCCTGATGTGCTGTAGAGTTGGACTGCTGGACGATGGACGGACGAGTCGCCCCTTCTTGCAGATGCAGTACTTTGACACCAGAGGGGTGAAAACACTTATAGAAAATTCATTTTCAGATACGTTGTGTTTTCTTGAGAGAGGGAGTCTTCATTATCCCCAAGGTGGACATGTGTTTCATGGCAGTAGGCAATATATAGAAAAGCACACAAACTTAACAACACACAGGCACGTGCCCAAGACAGTCATCTGTTGAGCAGGGTTCTGGCCGCAGGTCTAAGTGAGAACTTGACCCTGTTTGTTTTCAGAGGGGGAAAGCGGTTTCTGTGATCAGAGGGCAGGGATTGGAAATTGTTAAACAAAGGGTTAAACATTTCTTACATGTACCCTTTTGTAAGTTGATTCACAAGTTTTTCTCCACCTGTCACATGTAACAGTTTAATTTCTCTGTAGCGGCGAGGCTTAATAATAAGGCAGAATTAAGTGTTTCTGAGCTTCCCAAATGAGGCCCCATTTCTCTGTTCATCTCTGTGGTGCAGCCACAGAGAGACCATTAGTGCAGGGTAATTTAAGGTCCTAGGACAGCTCCCAAAGGGGGATGCACTTAGCTAAGCCTGGCTATCATGATCAATGGTCATCCATTGGCGCCTATCTGTCTAGGGAGTGCCAGATGGACATCTGGACTGCATTACTAAGTGTCAGGAGTAAGTGACTCATATCTCACCATGATCAACCAATCAGGGACTGGTAGGGCCGAGTAACCCACGTGGGACTCTGATGCCCATGGAACTTTCAGCCAATCAATGAGCTGAAGTTCCTCCAGGTAAAAACAGGCAACACAGAGAGCCTGTGAGATTCAGTAAGATTCAGAAGGGATTCCCAAGGGCAGGACATTCTCGCAGCGCGCCTCCTGACCATCCTGAGACTCAGCCCGGACAACCACGGAACGGCCAGAGTGCCAGAACTTTCCTTTGTTCTAAGAGTCTAGAGCGGAGGTTGCCAGAGAATAACCAGAGGATCCACCCGAGGTTAGCACCAGCAGCAGGCCTCGTGAACAGGTCGGAACTGTGGAAAGCTGAATCACTATTCAGAACTAGCGCTTCATCAGGAACGAACCGGTCCTCTTCCTGACCTGCTGGGACCCACAGTAATTTTTCTCCTGTGCACAAACTTTGCTAGTTAAAGCCAACACTAACTAGCCGGTCAGTGAGCATCAGCAGCGCACCGTCGCAAGCCGCACAGCACAGCCTGGCACACAGCCAGAGAGCGCGGATTGGACAGCAACAGCCTGCAACTGTTTCTTTGTGCCCGCAGGAGATCTGAATCCCCAGAGATTGGATGAGTATTCAACTTCACTGCATTACTGCTCGAGAATTCAATTGTTATCCAAACCAGTTGATATCAATTTAATTCCTAAGAGTTATGTACTTGTTTTGAGTATCTAATGTAGAAGTTATAACCAAGTTCATTTACGAAACGGTCTAAATGAATGATATACTGAACGTATGTGTGTAACACTATGTGTGTAACACTTCGTAACTGAATGAATATATATCTTTTGTATTCTGATAACCCTCTCGATAAGATCTGTTAGGTTTATATGCATATTCTATGTATTAATAAATGTATCCTCGTGTATTAGTACCTGTGTGTGTGCGTTGTTTGAGTTATGTCGCATGGTTGGATTCTAAAGCCATCGCAAGAATCAACTTTGTGATTTACTGCTACAATTAATAATTGTCACAGTAAATGCCCAAACCCTACAGAACTGGTGCCTTCAGAGAGCCACTACATTTACATTTTGGCTATGGCAACGTTACATATTTGGCGTCCCTGGGCCGGCTATGATTACATCTCCCTGCAAATAATGCCTTTTCCTTTTTCATCCCATTCAAGTCTCTGTCCTGGATAAAGTCATTTTGATGGTCCAGTTGAAAGGTTCAAGGTTTCACTGTGTTTGAGAGTGCAGATAAAGAAGATAATAGGAGAGGAAACTGGAAAAGCCATGACTCTATCATTCAGTTCAATTCAATTTATTTTCATATAGCGCCTTTCACAACAAGGTTGCCCCAAGGCGCTTAACAGTGTAAGTAACAATACATTTTGTAACAATTACAGCTGTATCCACGATGTCCCTCTGGGATCCATGGCACTGATGCAGCATTCAAGTCACATGGTGCCCAGCCCATGACAGACAGGCCTCTGAAACCATGCTGTGTACAGTATTTCTCCTCTGCAGCATCCCTGCGAGATCTATAGTGATCTTATAGAAGACAACAGTTCTATACTTTTTCTTGAGTTTTATAAGGCTTTTGATATGATAGAACATAATTTTAGTTTTAATGTTTGGAATTATTTGGTTTTGGTCAGTATTTTCAGAATGTTATTAAAACTATTTATAATAGTTGTAATAGTTCAGTTAAGTTACACAGTGGGACTTCTCCAAGATTTGATATTGGTAGAGGTATTAGACAAGGATGCCCTATTTCTCCATTTTGTTTTTATTAGTAACTCAAACTTTAGCTCTTTATATTAATAATAGTGCTATGAAAGGTATTAATAACTCAGGTAGAGAAATAAAAATTTGTCAGCTTGCAGATGATACTACTATATTTCTTAAAGATAGTAGAAAATTGGCTAAGGCAATAGAAGACGGGTACATTTTCTTTGGTGTCAGGATTATATCTAAATTTTAATAAATGTGAATTATGCTCCCTAAAGGACTCGGATTTAATTATTGCTGACAATATACCTGTAAAAAAGGTGGTGACTTACTTAAGGATTATAATTTCTAAAGATCAGGAGGAAAGATGTAGATTAAATTTTAGACTATTTTAGACAAAGAGATTTGTCTCTGACAAGTCGGGTTTTATTATCAAAAGCAGAAGGCCTTTCTCACTTTGTATATGCTTCTCTCTCCTTGGATGTCCCTAAGTATATTAATGATTTTGATAAAGTATTTTATAACTTCAATTGGAAAACAAACCTCATTATATAAGAAAATCTCTTCTAATTTAACCTAGGAATTGTGGTGGTTTGAATGTCTTTTTTTATTTTTATACTGCTAATAATAACTTTAAAAGCAATTGGATTCGAAATTATACTATAAACAAAAATAGTATATGGAATTTGATTCCCAAGTCGTTTTTTAAATATATAGGTGATCTCGAATTTCTGTTAAAATGTCATTTTGATATTAATAGAATTCCTCATAACTTATCTAACTTTCATAAACAAGTTTTATTATGTTGGAATTTAATGTATAAGCATAACTTTTCACCACATACATATTATATTTGGAATAATAACGATATAAGGTATACAAATAAAAGCATATTTTTTCCGACTTGGTATGATAAGAAAATCTGGCCTGTGGCCCAATCGTTACAAGAAGAGGGTAGATTGTTCACATATACAGAATTTTTGGAAAAAGTTAAGATTCCTATCTCTCCCCGTGAATATGCCATAGTCTTTGATGCAATTCCTATGAAAGTGGTGAGGCTGTTTAGAGGTAGTCTTGGCCTTGCAAATAGAGTTTTTTCTGATTTCTCTGATAATTTATTGTTGGATGGAATAGATATAAAAGATAAAAAATGCAATACTAATTACATTAGGAACTTGTGCAAGTCATGTTATACCGTCTTGTATCTCCTTTTGGAATGCTATGTTTAGGAATATAAATGGGAAATTAGTTTGGTCAATTGCTGGTAAATACTGTCTTAAAAATAAAGTTAAAGAAATTTCATTTAAGATCGTTCACAGATTTTATCCTGTTAAATTGACACTTTCTAGATTTAAACATGAACAAGATGACTTACTGTAGGTGTATTTTGTAATAATGAGAAGGAATCTTTGTGACATTTGTTTGTTAACTGCATATTTACAAAGCTGTTTTGGATAGATCTGCAAAATGTTATTGCTCAACATGTAAAGGTAAATGTTAAATTGAAAGATTTTTACATTAATTTATATTTTGTTAGATATGATTTGGATAAAGGATATGTTTTTATTATTAATGTTAATTATTTTGGCAAAATACTTTACCCACAAATGTAAATGGTCTAAAACTGCTCCATCTATTCATGCTTTTAAAGTTGAATTCCTTTTTTATTTAAATTCTATTAGAGATTTAAAGAATCAAAAGGCAACACATACAATGGAAATATCTAATGGAAAAAAACCTCTTGGGGTCCAAGGTCAACTGGCTGCCCAACCCCTTTGGGCATGCTAACATTAGATCATTAAAAAAAAAATAAATAAATGAATGCGGGTATTAATCCATCCATCCATCACGTCGTCTGTATGTCAGTACCCCATGCAGGTCTCTGCAGACCAGCAGAATCCTCCTAAACGATAGCTGTATCCACGATGCCCCTCTTGGATCCATGGCACTGATGCAGCATTCAACTCGCATGGTGCCCAGCCTGGGCACCATCCAGACATGTGGGGAGGAGAATAGGATAGTTTGGTCAGAACAGATGTATCTACCTGGATGGCCAACATAGAGACACACAATGGCATGTACAGCAGCACCAGCAGGCTATAATGTAAGGTGTGAGTAGGCTAGGCTGAAGTAATAGGTCTTCAGTCTGGATTTGAATACTGAGATTGACTCGGCATCCCGAATATGGGGTGGGAGACTGTTCCATAAGCTAGGGCCCCTGTAACTAAAGGCTTTACCACTGACTGTTTTTTTTTATTAATGCATGGAATATGAAGAAGACCTGCATTCTGTGATCTACGCGGTCGACTTGGATGGTAAACATTAATAAGTTCCATTAGATAGACAGGTGCCTGAGCCTTGTAAGTAAGTAGAAGGATTTTGAAGTCCGCCCTGTACCTGATAGGAAGCCAATGAAGAGAGAGAAGTATGGGGGTTATGTGGTCATACTTTCTGCTCCAAGTAACAATTCTAGCTGCTGCATTCTGTAAGTATTCAAACTCTTTGCTGTGACAAATCTAACATACTTTAGGCAGACAAAATGACCTTAAAAAGCCACGTGATTTTTGAGTAGTCTGTCTGTGTGTAGTAACAGTGGTTCACATTATTTCAGAACGTATACTCCCGTCTCTGTAACTTTCCTCAGTCAGCTAGTGAACATTCTGTATTTACACCACGAATGCGCTACCTTGTCTTGCGCGCGGTCACGCTGGCCGTCCACAAGCACGGGCAGGAGCAGGGAAGACGAGGCCGCTCTGTAGTGCCCCTGTGGCTCTCCAGCAGAGGGGAGCACTTTGCTCAACAGCCCCGAGCCGAAGGACCCGGTAATAAAGCTGAAAATCTGGCCAGTCCTCCAGTCTCCCTGGGGCGCTGAAGAGTATTTCATCTGATGCTGAGGTTCCTGTAACTCAACACAAAATTGAACACGGCGAGTTATGAGTTTGTGAAGAAGTGACAGCGGTACAATGTCAACCAGGAAGTTAACCTGCAGGAAAGAATGAACTGAATCTGTGATATTCAAGCACGCAGTGTGACGTCCACTGTCTATTCAAATCTACTCTGCAAGTCTTACAATACTTTTTCATATACCGTCTCCTGGTTATTGTTTTGTGAGGGCTTGAACTGTTTCTCGGTAGAAATAAGACCGATAACTCACTGCTCCAGGATGCACGCTATCGTCGATGAAACCTGTGGTGTAAGCAAGCGAAAAGAGACAGATCCTTCTAAAACACAGAGGCCATCAGGAGGGCAGAAACACTCTGCAACAGGTAGGAGCTGTGGAGCCGTGATTCCCCCGAGCCAGAGCCCTCGTCCTCCCTCGACAGCGAACTGAGCTCCAGCGACTGGAGCAGCTACCTGCCGTCGTGGGACCTCCTGCAGATTGGGAATGGGTAAGGCAATTCGACACGAGCCCATTCCTCTTCCCACTGCTTACACTCCTATAACAAATAGTTTCAGGGTGTTCAAGTGCAGGATAAAGAGATTACAGGTGTTCCCAATTGGCTGAGGATACAACTGTCTCTCTGAGAAAGCGCACAGAGGTGGACAAAGCAATTAAGTGTGTTTACAAGTCATTTCCTCTGTATCTGGTCTTTCTTTACATATCAGAAAAGTGAATTGGTGGCTGTTGGAAAGTGTCTGCTCCACATGTAATAACCATGTAAAAGATGCGATTACATTTCTTGGTATTAAGATTTTCAAAAATGTGATTTGTGATTTGATGTTCTCTACCTTAGTAAAATAAAAAAAACTTTATTCATGGTTGTTATTTGTCAAACACAGACAGAAGGAGGCCTAAATGCTTCAGGTTGTAGAGCATCTAGTATTGATACCGATAGAGAATTATTTACAAAATTGAGCAGTGTAGGTGGTGTATGTTTCCCCTAATTTAATCTTTCAGGAAGTAGAGGGCATAGAGTTTTACTTGAATGTCATTTGGATGCTAGGAACCCCCCCCCAAACTTGCCAGCTTCCATGAAGTTCTCACGTGGTCTCTTACGGATAAACATACCCCCCATAGATGCATCATCTAGAATACAGAGAAATAACTTTGAGACATAAACCCGTGCTTTGAAAACTGGGTTTAAAATAGTATAATTGGGGTCACGAAATTAACTGATGTGGATGACGAAATGTAGAATTAAGCAGATTTTGTGATTAGATTTAATGTTTGTGTTAAGTCTGATAACAATACCTCGTAACCAAGGCTACCCCTAGAGAGGTAGCGATGCTTTTAAGAAACTATGGAAGAATTTACAACCTTTATTAGACTACAAGGAAACAGATTTAGTTACACTTGTACTAATAGCTATTAAAGATCCCTCTTGCAATCTCACAATATCTTGTCAAACTATTTTGGAGCACCTCTTTGGGGAAACTAAATAACTGGAAAAAAACATGACTACTGTCAAACAAATATTGTATGAAGGTTAAGGTTAAGGTGGCATCATTACACAATTGTACATTGAATTGACCCGGTAAAGATACATAGTGTGCATAGATTTAAAAGTAATATAGATGATAACTGTCTTTTTCGAAGCAGCCCAGAAACCTTATGTTTGTTTTTGTTTCATCCTGTTGTTAAAACACTCTGAACTGATCGGCACAATTGTGTAAAGAAGGTTTCTAATTCTGACATTTATTGGTGAGAAATAGATGTTATTTACTGCTCACTACTGCTGAACCGAATATAAAATATAATTTATCATTGACTTAATCATTATACTTGCTCGTTATTATATGTATAAATAGCCTAAAGATAAGAACTAATCGAAAATTTAATCATTAGACCGAATGTCGTAATAGCAGATTGTACTTCTCGCCTAATTTATGTGGTCGAGCAACACCACAATCGCCATACAATACGTCCGTTCTCATGCTCTGACTTTCAGGTTCGGCAGTGGAATGGAGTCCAGGGCAAACTCGTTCTTGTTTGATTATCCGTGTGACATCTCGCCCAATATAACAGGTAAGGTCATGCACTGAAATTATGCGCTTCCAAATGGAAGAGACTCGCATTTGAATAATTCAAAATACACACGAGGGAACGTCTCCAAACCATGTCTAAATATCACAACATGAAAGCTGTGCGTACCTTCTCTTTATTTGCCTGTATAATGTACTCCGGTGATCAGTAATGTAGTCTTGCGTGCATCGTAAAGGATTTCTAGTATTGCACGATAAAGAAAGAAGAAAACACAATGAGGTCGAATTTATCAGCAGCGTGAGCCGACTCGCCGGTAAATACACTCTCCAGCGGTGTCTGGAGTTCACTAATAACTCTCTGCCCTGAAAGACAGGTTTCCAGGAGCCCGCAGTGCTCGACGAGCAGAGAGCGGAACCACACCGAGCTCAGCGACAGACCGGTACTTGTATTTGTATTGTATTCTTTGTTCTTGTTAATGCTTACTTTAAAAAATGTAAAAAAAAAACAATTCAAAAGTGAATTGACCCCAGCGCCGTGATCTTTTCATAAAACGTTTCCATAAACTTTTTTTCATAATTTCTCCTTAAGCTTCTGGAGAAGAGTATAGAGTGTCAGCATAGGAAAACCCGGAGTGGATCAGCCTTCCACTGGATCCGGACTGTCGGCATAGGAAAACCCGGAGTGGATCAGCCTTCCACTGGATCCGGACTGACGGCAGCAGAAAACCCGGAGTGGATCAGCCTTCCACTGGATCCGGACTGACGGCAGTCATGCTCTGACTTTCAGGTTCGGCAGTGGAATGGATTCCAGGGCAAACTCGTTCTTGTTTGATTATCCGTGTGAAATCTCGCCTAATATAACAGGTAGCTCATGCACTGAAATGATCGTTACTATCTCTTCATTACGATCTCATTTTCGAAGCCTTTTCTTTCCTTGGTAGAAGTAAGGCGCTTCCAAATGGAAATAAGTCACATCTGAAACACATGAGGGCACGTCTCCAAACTATTTCTAAATGTCCCAACATAAAAGCTGTGCGTACCTTATCTTTATTGGCCTGTATAATGTACCCCGGTGATCTGTAATGTACTCTTGTGTGCACTGAATAGCATTTTTACTATTGCAATATAAATGTTAATGAAGAGAAAACACAATAAGGTCGAATTAATCAACAACGTGAGGTGACTCGCCAGTAAAGTAACTCTCCAGCGACGTCTGGAGTTCAATAACTCTCTGCCCTGCAATGCGGTTTTCCAGGAGTCCGCAGTGCTTGACGAGCAGAAAGCGGAACCACAGCATCCTGGGCCGCGGCTCCAGACCGATCTCGGCGACGGACTGGCTGTCGCGCAAATCACGCATCAGATCCGGATCCGTCGCAGTTAAGGGACGTCATAAGAGTGACGCACGGCGTGTCCAATCACCCCGTTGGCTGGAAAGAGGCGGGACTTCCTCTTACTTTGGGTGAATGACACCGCTCCTAGCCAGTCACCGCGGACTTCCGTGTTCTTCCACGGAAATACCGCCCTCACCTTGAGTGACTCGGCTCTGAACTATTCAGCGCCGAGATTTCGGCAGGAGGCGGGACGGATACGGCTCTCGTCCAATCACAATTTCAATTCTGGGACTTTACTGAATTACGGCGGGCGGTGACACTTCCGAGAAATGTCCACTGGGTGGCGACAGAGATACACGAGTCCACGGAGGTGAGTCTCAAAGCGCTATCGGAAAGACTTGTTCTGCGGGAAAAGGAATCTTTGGTGCATTTATTTGTTAGGTGTAGGTTTGTGAAGCTGTTTTGGACGGATTTACAGAGTTTTGTTTGCAGGCAGTTAAAGGTGTTTGTTAGACTGAAGGATTTTGACATTTTATTGTACTGTTTAGTAGAAAATTTGGAAAAAGAGCCTTTATTTATAGTCAATTTATTAATCATTCTTGGTCAATTTCACATCCATAAATCCAAATGGTCTAATAATACTCCCCTTTTTAGTTCTTTTGAGGTGGAGCTGAAACACTATTTAAATTCTATTAAAAATGTGAGAAATAATAAAGCACGAAAAATATTTGTAAATTCTTTATACATTTAATAAAAAATTCTTTAAAAAAAAGACTTATGTGGAGATTGATCGTCAATATAGATGATAACTGTGACCTTTCTGACAGCAGCCCTGAAACCTAACATTTATTTTGGTTATGTTGTGGTTTATAAGCATTCGGGACTTTTTTTACAAACTTATATAAAGAAAGAGACTAATTTATTTTTAAAGAAATACATTTGTTACATTTTAATCCCATTGAAAGGAAGATGAAAATATCGTTTGTATTTTTAAAAATTATTATACTTGCGCAACATAATTATTAACGGAATGGTGTGAGAGGAGACCCATGTTTGGACAGTTTGAAACGGGTGTAAAGACGTACTGTGTCTAGTTGTAAGAACGTTGAAGCATGGACGGACATTATCTGCATTTACCTTGTTTAATCTTTTTTTCCATAAAATGTACATGTATTATTGCACGTACCCCTGACAATACGATTGCTGCGTTACGTTTTCTTGTAGTTTTTGGTCTCATAAAAAAATACAAGAGACGCGAGTCGATGACGTCACAATGTTGTCGCCCACAGGGCTTGTGGGTAATGTAGTCTGTAGTTCACCGGGCTGCCCTGCCCACGTGTTTCGCTGATTTGATTGAACGTTAGAATTAATTATATTCAAAAGATATTATGTTAAGTTTCAGCCCCAGTGAAAACAATATAAAAATTTCTTTTGTAATAAATTTAATTATTATATGGGCTCGTTATCACATTCATAAAATGAAGTGGTCTGGGAAGTACCCTGTGTTTGAGTATTTTAAAATGGATGTAAGGGGGTATTTGCAGACTATTTCGAAATGCAAAAATATGAAAGCGGTGCGGACATTATTTTTATTTAATTTGTTTAATCTTTTTTCATAACTTGAATTGATGTAGTAGTATGTACCCTGACGATAATTTTGTTTGGAATTGTTATATGTACTCTTGTTTGTATTGTAATGTTTGTTCTTTTGTTAAGCATAAATAAAAATTAAAAAAAAAGAATTAATTATATTCACACAATTTCAGCGTATTTATCGTGTCTTGTATTTCTATGTCTCTCTTATGTGTTCCCTTGTGTGTATGTTTTCTTTTATTTCACGTGTCTGCAGCGCTGGTTTATCGACCCGGCACATGAAGCAAACCCACTGTCGTCGTGTTTCTTAGCTCCCGTCTTGTTTGCAAACTTTTCTCCGGTGTTTATTTTACTTTGTCAATAAAACGTGGTTGCTGTGGCAACGGAGCTGTAAAAGTTGTTGCGATCTGACCTCCAGGGGGTAAGTAGCTGGCTTTTTTAATCTAATCGGCGAGAAAAACAAACTTTAGTCTAAAAAGCGGTGGCTGGAGTATTTAGTGGACATTTCGCAGAAGAAAAGGAAGAAACGGTGAGTCGCAGGCTGTAGGACAGGACTGTCGGGGAAACACGCAGCTGGTGGGGACATATCAGCGCTGGGCTGAGCGAGTCCGTCGGCGCCTCCTCCTGCAGGATTGAGGAGTCTCCGGTCGTGTCCTTATCTGCATGTGGAGGTGAAAAGGCGAGAGACGGCAGCGCTGGGACCCTGGGCCCGGTTTCCTGGGGTGCAGTCTGTGTGGAGTTTGCATGCTCTGCCCCATTCTAATGGGTCCGGTTTCCTGGGGTGCTGTCTGTGTGGAGCTTGCACGCCCTGGCCGTGTTCTCATGGGTCTGGTTTCCTGGGGTGCTGTCTGTGTGGAGCTTGCATGCTCTGCTTATGTCCGGAGTCGGAGTCAGCAGTAGATACGCAGTTGTTAGCATTGGAGGATTACAGAAGAGGTGACAGCAGTGCTGGGGACCCCGGTATCTCTTCCACCGAGGACCCTCTAGCACAACCAGAGGTGTGAAATTGCCTCCATTCTTTGTAAAATTACAGGTTTCTCTGGACTGCAGTCCCCTCGCACTTCGCTTTGTATATGCAGTGCTGTTCTCTACAACAGAAGACCCTTTGTTTGGAAGGAATGGGAAGCTAAAGGCAGAGTCACAATCTCTGATACATCTAATCAAAACAGTAAGTTCTTTAAAACAACTAAAAAAAACTGTCATCAAATAAAAACGAATTTGCAAGTCAAGGTGCACCACTAAAAACACCCAGAAAAAAATCCCTACCTGATCGTATCGCAGTCGAGGAGAAAGCCAGGGCCCAGGCGCTGCGAGGCTGCAATGGCAACCAGTCCGTCACTCCAGGTGTCGCTACACACGAGTAAAAACCTTTCCTGTTCATCACCTGTCAGGTTTCAAGTCATCGGAGAAGGACGGGCGTCTTCAGGCTGGTCTCTGCAGCTGAGGCTCTGAGGAGCTCCTGACAGACGCGAGTGGAGCTTCGCTTTCAACACCACTGTGGTCAGTAAAGGTTTAATATTCTTAAACACCGAGAGCTGGAGTTTCTCTGAACGTGATCTGCATCACAGCGGCTATGTTTCATTCACACCGGAACTCACAACACACACAAACAGTGCAAGTTAACGTGACCTTAAAAATACGCATCGTATGACATAATATATTTGTGAAGCAACCCGAAGGCGCTGATTTCACAGGCGTCTCCCTGATGTGCTGTAGAGTGGGACTGCTGGACGATGGACGGACGAGTCGCCCCTTCTTGCAGATGCAGTACTTTGACACCAGAGGGGTGAAAACATTTATAGAAAATTCATTTTCAGATACGTTGTGTTTTCTTGAGAGAGGGAGTCTTCATTATCCCCAAGGTGGACATGTGTTTCATGGCAGTAGGCAATATATAGAAAAGCACACAAACTAACAACACACAGGCACATGCCCAAGACAGTCATCTGTTGAGCAGGGTTCTGGCCGCAGGTCTAAGTGAGAACTTGACCCTGTTTGTTTTCAGAGGGGGAAAGCGGTTTCTGTGTTCAGAGGGCAGGGATTGGAAATTGTTAAACAAAGAGTTAAACATTTCTTACATGTACCCTTTTGTAAGTTGATTCACAAGTTTTTCTCCACCTGTCACATGTAACAGTTTAATTTCTCCCTGCAAATAATGCCTTTTCCTTTTTCATCCCATTCAAGTCTCTGTCCTGGATAAAGTCATTTTGATGGTCCAGTTGAAAGGTTCAAGGTTTCACTGCGTTTGAGAGTGCAGATAAAGAAGATAACAGGAGAGGAAACTGGAAAAGCCATGACTGTCATTCAATTCAATTCAATTCAATTTATTTTCATATAGCGCCTTTCACAACAAGGTTGCCCCAAGGCGCTTAACAATGCAAGTAAATATACATTTTGTGAATACAGAACTGAAGACAATGGAGGAAAGGAACCAAAGACTCCTCAGTAAGGAGAATAAAATCCTCTAGGGGTCCAAGGTCAACTGGCTGCCCAACCCCTTTGGGCATGCTAACATTAGATCATTAAAAAAAAGAAATAAATGAATGCGGGTATTAATCCATCCATCCATCACGTCGTCTGTATGTCAGTACCCCATGCAGGTCTCTGCAGACCAGCAGAATCCTCCTAAACGATAGCTGTATCCACGATGCCCCTCTGGGATCCGTGGCACTGATGCAGCATTCAACTCACATGGTGCCCAGCCCATGACAGACAGGCCTCTGAAACCATGCTGTGTACAGTATTTCTCCTCTGCAGCATCCCTGCGAGGCAGGACAGGTGCCTGACCTCTGAGAGCCTTGTAAGTAAGTAGAAGGATTTTGAAGTCCGCCCTGTACCTGATAGGAAGCCAATGAAGAGAGAGAAGTATGGGGGTTATGTGGTCATACTTTCTGCTCCAAGTAACAATTCTAGCTGCTGCATTCTGTAAGTATTCAAACTCTTTGCTGTGACAAATCTAACATACTTTAGGCAGACAAAATGACCTTAAAAAGCCACGTGATTTTTGAGTAGTCTGTCTGTGTGTAGTAACAGTGGTTCACATTATTTCAGAACGTATACTCCCGTCTCTGTAACGTTCCTCAGTCAGCTAGTGAACATTCTGTATTTACACCACGAATGCGCTACCTTGTCTTGCGCGCGGTCACGCTGGCCGTCCACAAGCACGGGCAGGAGCAGGGAAGACGAGGCCGCTCTGTAGTGCCCCTGTGGCTCTCCAGCAGAGGGGAGCACTTTGCTCAACAGCCCTGAGCCGAAGGTCCCAGTAATAAAGCTGAAAATCTGGCCAGTCCCCCAGTCTCCCTGGGGCGCTGAAGAGTATTTCATCTGATGCTGAGGTTCCTGTAACTCAACACAAAATTGAACACGGCGAGTTATGAGTTTGTGAAGAAGTGACAGCGGTACAATGTCAAACAGGAAATTTACCTGCAGGAAAGAATGAACTGAATCTCTGATATTCAAGCACGCAGTGTGACGTCCACGGTCTATTCAAATCTACTCTGCAAGTCTTACAATACTTTTTCATATACCGTCTCCTGGTTATTGTTTTGTGAGTGCTTGAACTGTTTCTCAGTAGAAATAAGACCGATAACTCACTGCTCCAGGATGCACGCTATCGTCGATGAAACCTGTGGTGTAAGCAAGCGAAAAGAGACGGATCCTTCTAAAACACAGAGGCCATCAGGAGGGCAGAAACACTCTGCAACAGGTAGGAGCTGTGGAGCCGTGATTCCCCCGAGCCAGAGCCCTCGTCCTCCCTCGACAGCGAACTGAGCTCCAGCGACTAGAGCAGCTACCTGCCGTCGTGGGACCTCCTGCAGATTGGGAATGGGTAAGGCAATTCGACACGAGCCCATTCCTCTTCCCACTGCTTACACTCCTATAACAAATAGTTTCAGGGTGTTCAAGTACAGGATAAAGAGATTACAGGTGTTCCCAATTGGCTGATGATTTTTATATGAATAGCCATAACTTGTGTGACCAGCAGGAATAAGAATGGGCTTATGGGACATCCTTGTCGAATTCCCCTACCAATCCTAAATCTATGAGAAGTTCCATGAGCCAATTTAACAGAGCTGTTACCTTGATTGTACAAAGTTCTAATTACCTTTTGAAAATACTCACCAAAGCCAAAAAAATTGAGAGTTTCAAAAATAAAAGAATGTTCAATTGTGTCAAAAGCCTTATAAAAGTCCACAAATAGAATAAAGCTATCCTGACTAATAAGTTCACCATAGTCTACAAGGTCCAACACCAATCGAATATTATTACATATATGTCTCCCTTTCATGAAACCTGATTGTGACTCATCAATAATTGAGTCAAGGCCTGTTTTCAGTCTCTCTGCAAAAATAGAAGCAAGAATCTTTCCATCATTATTAATCAAAGTGATAGGCCGCCAATTATCTATCAACAAATGATCTTTATCTGGTTTTGGAATTATGGTTATTAAGCCCTGAGTCATCGAGGTTGGTAAAACTCCCTTTTCAATTGACTCCTTAAACACCAGAAGAAGAAATTCTGCCAAATCATCTCGAAAGGTTTTATAAAATTCAGTGGTAAGGCCATCATTACCAGGAGATTTGTTAACCTTGAGCTTATTAATAACTTTCTTAATTTCAAAGATGGATATCTCTTTATCACAGATGGCTTTAAACCCTTCGTCTATAGTTTTAAAGTCTTCTTTTAATGAGTTCAGAAAATCACACATTTTATCTGTAGAACATGCCTTACTAGTATATAACTTACCATAAAAATCTGATACATATCTTGAAATTTCTACAGGATTTTGAGTTTCACAGCCATCTATGTTAAGTTTACTAAGAGATGTATAATGTCCATTCTTTTTTTCCAAATTATAGAAGTATTTTGAGTTTTTTTCGCCTTCCTCCAACCATCGTCTCCTGGATCTAACAAAAGCTCATTTTGCTTTTTCCATGTATAGTTCGTCCAGTTCAGCTTGCAGTCCAATTAATTTACAAGCATCTGTTTGATTAGTATTGCTGTCATCAGTAAGATCACAAATTGCCTTAATAACTTCCTCTTCCTTTATTTTATTAGAGCGTGCAGCTTCTTTACTTCTTTTCATAGCAATTAATCTTATCTTATACTTCATAAATTCCCAGTTTTGGCTATATGAATTTGTTAATTGAGCTCGCCTCCAATATGTTTGTATAATTTCCTTAATTTCCATTTTAAAGCTGTCATTTTCCAAAATCCTATTATTTAGTTTCCAATAAGTCTTAGGGACTTTAGAATCCTCATTGTTACTCAAGTTAACAGAAAGATAAATTGCTTTATGGTCAGATAGTACTGATGGTTCAATAGAAACCTTGTTAATCTGTCCTTCTAATGCATTTGAACTTAACCAAAAATCTATTCTTGATTGTTTAGATCTGTCCTTGTTACACCACGTGAACTCCTTTAGTCCTGGATGTTTACATCTCCATATATCACTAATTCCTAAGCCTTGACATAACCTTTGCAACTCCATATCATGAGGGGGAGATCTAGCAGGTGCAGGGTATCTATCCAACTTAACATCAAAGACTGTGTTAAAATCACCCCCTAAAATAATTTCAATATCCTGGAACTTGTCCTTCACCTTATTCACTTCTTCTTCAACTTCAAGAAACAAGTCTCTGCTATATTGTTTATTATTAAAAGCATATATATTCCCCAGCAAAAACATTTTCCCATTAAGAGCCACTACAATAATTATCCATCTGCCCAAATGATGAGCTCTACTACTAATAAATTTACCTTTAAGTGTACCCTTTAATATTGCAACCCCCGCAGAATGATTACTACCAAATGATAACCAGACATCACTCCCCCATTGACTCTTCCAAAAATTCAAATCCGAAGAACAAGCGTGCGTCTCTTGTAAAAAATAAAAATCTGCATTAAACCTTTTGCAGTACAAAAAATAGCCTTTCGTTTTGTCAAATCACGAATACCCCTGACATTAATAGAACACAGCGATTAGGACATATATAACCTTTAACAAGAAAAAACTTTTTAAATGAAGAACTGAGATATATGTAACTCGAGGGGTCCTTACTCCCTATAAAATACAAATAGCACAGGAGAAAAAAAAAACACGTATACTTGTAAGAACTATGCCGATAATAACACAGACATATATATATATAGAGATGTTATAATTCAACAATCATATAAATAAAATTTAAACTATTTCTAAAAGATCGTTAGAACGTCAGAGTAAGTCCCAAGTAAACAGTCTTTTCTTTACTCCCCTTTTTATTCCGGCTTCACTTCCACACCATCAATGAAAGCCTTTCCACCCACGAAGTAGGCTCTGCGCCCTCTCTCCCTGGCGCCTCTTACCCGGGGCCACAGCAGCCTGCGCGCCGCCGCGTCCAGCGCGCTCAGGTCTTCGCTCGCCTCCACAGCACATCGCGCGTAGATCTGCTGATTAACTGAATGATCGTGGTTCTCGGGTTTTTGCCCTGCTCCTTCCGCCCCAGCCTGTGGACAATGTCTACCTCTGTCTTAAATCGCTCCTTGAGCTCAGGAACCACAGCCCCACAGATATTGATCACTGTGTCTTTAATGTCCTCCTCTGACTTCTCGGGAATGCCGTGTAGCCTCAGGTTCCATCTCCGGCGATACCTCTCCGCCTCGTTCAGCTTCTGCTCCAGCTCAGTTATTTTGTGTTAATTTGTTTTAACCACTTCCTTCACTGCTTTCATATCTGATCTTAAGTCTCTCACCTCCTCCAACGCGAAGTCCACTGACTTTTGTAAGGCACCGATTGTCACCGTGTTCTTCCGAATCAATGCCTCCAGATGATCTGCTCTCTCGTTAATCTTCCTGGAGAGAAGCACCACGATGTTATTCTGCAATTCCAGCAGAGACGGCTCGTCTTTCATCCTCTTCATGAGGGGCTTTTCCGGAGTGTCGGGCTCAATGTCGCAGTCGGAGTCGAGCAGCTGTTCCAGCTGCGGCTCTCCGGAGCTCCTCTCGCTGTCGAGGGCGGACGAGTGCTCGGCCTCGGGGGGCGCTCCGCCGCTCGCCCCTGCTGCAGGGTGCACCTGCCCTCCTGAAGACTGCGGCATTTTCGAAACCTCCTTTTCCTTTCGCTTCTTTCCACCAGTGCTTTTTTCAGAGATCGAATCCATCCTAATATAACGTTTTTTTTCCCAGTAGTTCAATTCAGAGGAAAGAAAAAAATCGTATCCAAGTTTTAACTTTTTTGGGGGGTTAGAAATAAATTTAAAACTCTCCAAAAATTGACATAAAGTTAGTCAAAAATCATAAACATCCAAATCAAAGCAAATTTTCTCCTTTCACCAATAGTTTAAGGGAAAAAGACCCCAATTTTTCAGCACTTAACAAAACACGTGCGAACTGGTCGCCATCTTGCCGACCTCCCTTTTTTAATCTAATCGG
The DNA here is from genome assembly GCF_055471065.1 of Atractosteus spatula. NCBI lineage: Eukaryota > Metazoa > Chordata > Actinopteri > Semionotiformes > Lepisosteidae > Atractosteus > Atractosteus spatula. The sequence goes on along the minus strand of NW_028296679.1, from coordinate 1,401 downwards.
CGAGTCTCCGGTCGCGTCAAGGTGAGAGACCGCGGCGCAGTGGGTGGCAGTGCTGGGACCCTGGGCCTGTTTCTCTCTGTGAGCAACAGGAGGTGTGTGCGTGACAGCTCCTCAGCTGCAGCAGGAGTCCAGGTGTGCACAGAGTTCTTGTTGGGTTTCGTTGTTTGAAGTTTCTGTTTGTATGGAGGAAGCAGTTGTGCCATCGCGTGGTCCCAGTTATAGCAGGGGACGAGAGCTTCCGAGGAGCGCCTGCCTCCTGCCCGATTCGACGTCTAAAATCATCGCAGAACCAGAGGAGCCAAACAGGAATGCACGTCTCTTCCGGTGAGGAGCCTCTGACACAGCCCCAAGTACTGGGTGTGCAGAAAGAATCCTATTCTACAGTTTCGGTGTGAAATGGCCTCCAGTTCTTGTAACATGATGGGTTTCTCTGGACTGCAGTCCCAGTGCACTCCGCTTTGGATATGCGGTGGTGTTTTCTACAATGGAAAACCCTTTGTTTGTACAGAATGGAGATGGCAGTCTGCATGTTTTAATAATCTAACGTGATCATGTACTATAGCTTAAACACTGAGCCAGGTGACGTTTGATTCTAAAAGATTTCTATATCATTTCAGCGGCGCCTTGTCTGCGGCAGCCCGGCAGCTCCTCCTCCCCTCCAGCTGTAAGTCTTCCCTCTCCAGAGGTGGGTTAGTGTTCTCAGCTCATCTTCTCTCACACAGCTGCGGGGCAGAAGCACTACTTCCACTGGGCAGAGAGCAGACGGGCAGTGGGAAGGGCAGCCCTGTGTTTGGGGATCAGGGCTGTCCCTGCTGAGGGATGCTTTCCAAGCCAAAGCAACTGGCTGGGTTATGAACTTTATGGTGTGATCCAAATAAGACATAAAAAGACAGAGAATGAGAACGAAATAGAATTGCATGCATCTAATCAAAATAGTCTCTTTCAGACCAAAAAAATATTGAACAAAAACTTAGTTGCAACTCACACTGCACTACACTTTCTTCGAGGCTGACATTACCGATAGTTTGTGCCGTCTTCCTTTCAGTCTGCAGGGTGTGCATCTTTTTCCTCAGCTTCCTGCACGAGGAATCGGTTTCTCCTGCCCTGGTTTCACTCCTTTATATCTCACAATCTTCTGCAGCTCCTGGAGGCTGACATTTTTGCTGTTTCTGAAAAATTGCTGACTGGCTCATCAGCACAATTGCTGATTCAAAATCCTTTACTCACATGTTGCTTTAGCCTCTGTATCACAGAGATGTGTGCTTTTCTGGGTTGGATAGATCGATAGTGCTCAATGCGTGGTCTTTTAACTCCGGCTGGGTACGAGCACCTCACCCTCCACACGGCTTTCCGAGGCTCTGTCATCATGTGTGAGGATATTGTGTAGCTCGTGAAACAGTT
>NW_028296678.1:32500-57500 GCF_055471065.1 Atractosteus spatula | reverse complement strand
AAAACGGAGGTTTTTAACTTTATTGTAGTGTCTTAGAAACTAATATGTCTTCAAAAATGTTTTTTTATCACTCCTAGGAGTGAAAACTGTTGTTATATGATGTTTTTTTTTTCAAATTTTAAATGATCATTTTTCATGGAGCTTTGAAGGGGATGGATTCGGCCTCCTTTAGCCAGGCCAGAGCTCCAGGAGCCTGGGTAGGATTCTAGCTTTCTCCCCTTGCAGGCACCTGGCACTGAAGACATAATTTTTTTCTTAAAATCTTTTTTTTTGTGTTCCTTGTTGTTCCAAACTTAATTCTAATCACTTCTAATTAGAGATTATTTTAAAAATAGTGAAATAAATGACTAATTTCACTAAAAATAATGTAATATAACTGATGTTTTTAACTTCATTGTAGTGTTTTAGAAACTACTATGTCTTCAAAAATGGTTATTTTTCACTCCTAGGAATGAAAGCTGTTGTTATATGATGTTTATTTTCAAATTTTGAAAAATCAAAGGATTCTAGCTTCCTCCCCTTACAGGCATAGGACACAGAGAACCTCATGGTTTTCCTAAAAATCTTTTTTTATGTTCCCTGGTGTTCCAAACTTAGTTTAAATCAATTTTAATTTGTTATTATGTTAAAAACAGGGTAATAAATTCCTAATTGGACTATAAATAATGTCATATTGTCTGCTATAAAACTGATGTTTTCAACTCTATTGTAGAGATTCTAGAATCAACTAATAGAGAATTGAAATAAAAAAGGGCATAAGAAGACATTACCAACAACGACCACAAGATGGAGATATTGTCCAGACATTACCAACAACGACCACAAGATGGAGATCTTGTCCAAAGAGGCAAGAAGGGCAAAGCCGCGATAAGGTAAAATCATTTTTTGAAAGAGATTGCTGTCAGAATGCACATCCGTATCCCAAACAGAATCTCTAGAAAAATATGATCATTTGTGAAAAAGGCAAACGAGTGTCTGCTACAATATGATTGCTACATATCTGCATTTGTTGTTTTTTAAGGAGTAAGAGTGCAGGGGGTTTAAACCTGCAATCCAGTGTAGTGAAGTATTTCACAACACTACCTCTAGCACCTCTGGAAATAAATCCTCATAATGATTATTGCCCTGGGCATGTACCAAAAAATCAGTGAGCATATATATATATCACTGTGTTGAAGCTAGAGACACAGAATAACTGCAAACACAGTGTTCCTGCACTTCAAACTGTTCCTTGAAGGGCTCTCAAACCCCGAATTTCAGATGCCTAGCTGTATCGCTGATGTGTTGCACCTCAGAATCACTTTTAAACCTTACCTCTGGTATCTTTAATCCCTATTGCTCAACGCATGGTAAAAGTATTGCATACATGTGTCTGAAAATGAGCAATGGGCCCCTGAGAGACTCATTTGCCTGTTTCACAAATGATCGTATTTTACTAGAGATTCTGTTTGGGATTCAGATGTGCATTCGGACAGCAATCCCTTTCAAGAAATGATACGTTCTGGATGAGGTCAAAGGTGCTGGAACACTGTATTTCGGATGCGAATGTGTGTCTCCTGCTTCAACGCAGTGGCATATATAGATGTGCTCCTGTAATGTCTTGGTACATGCCCAGGGCAGTAAGCAGTCTGAGGATATATTTCCAGACGGCATAGAGCAGTGAAGCAGTGAAGTAGTGCAACACACTGGATCATTATATTATTAGAATCTATTTGTTTAACATGCACGGGTCTGTCTCAATGGATGCAGTGCTCCTGAAAGGGCTCTCAAACCCTGCATTTCAGATGATTAGCTGTATCCCTCACATGTGGCACCTCAGAATGACTTCTACTTTATTCTGCTTAAATTATTACATTATACATAATTTGAGTTCATTTTTAAAAGTAAAAGGTAATGAAAGGAATGAAAGATATGTAGCAATCACATTGTAACAGGGGTGACAGTGACTTTTTGCTTGTACTAAGCATTAGTACCTAAGTCCACTAATGGACTTCTGGTACCTTTAGGGTACAGTGTTCCCTGAAGGGCTCTCAAACCCCGCATTTCAGATGCATAGCTGTATCGCTGATGTGTTGCACCTCAGAATCACTTTTAAACCTTACCTCTGGTATCTTTAATCCCTATTGCTCAACACATGGTGAAAGTATCGCATACATGTGTCTGAAAATGAGCAATGGGCCCCTGAGAGACTCATTTGCCTGTTTCACAAATGATCACATTTGACTAGAGATTCTGTTTGGGATTCAGTTGTGCATTCTGACAGCAATCCCTTTCAAAAAACGATACATTCTGGATGAGTTCAAAGTTGCAGGAACACTGTATTTAGGATGTCTTTGCAGATATTCTGTGTCTCTAGCTTCAACACAGTGATATATATATATATGCTCACTGATTTTTTGGTACATGCCCAAGTCAATAATCATTATGAGGATTTATTTCCAGATGTGCTAGAGGTAGTGTTGTGAAATACTTTATCACACTGGATTGCAGGTTTAAACCCCCTGCACTCTTACTCCTTAAAAACCAACAAATGCAGATATGTAGCAATCACATTGTAACAGGGGTGACAGTGACTTAATGCTTGTACTAAGCATTAGTACCAAAGTCCACTAGTGGACTTCTGGTACCTTTAGGGTACGGTGTTCCTTGAAGGGCTCTCAAACCCCGCATTTCAGATGCCTAGCTGTATCGCTGATGTGTTGCACCTCAGAATCACTTTTAAACCTTACATCTGGTATCTTTAATCCCTATTGCTCAACACATGGTGAAAGTATCGCATACATGTGTCTGAAAATGAGCAATGGGCCCCTGAGAGACTCATTTGCCTGTTTCACAAATGATCACATTTGACTAGAGATTCTGTTTGGGATTCAGTTGTGCATTCTGACAGCAATCCCTTTCAAAAAACGATACATTCTGGATGAGTTCAAAGGTGCAGGAACACTGTATTTAGGATGTCTTTGCAGATATTCTGTGTCTCTAGCTTCAACACAGTGATATATATATATATGCTCACTGATTTTTTGGTACATGCCAAGGGCAATAATCATTATGAGGATTTATTTCCAGATGTGCTAGAGGTAGTGTTGTGAAATACTTCAACACACTGGATTGCGGGTTTAAACCCCCTGCACTCTTACTCGTTAAAAACCAACAAATGCAATTCACTACTAAAAATTACTGCATTTTCTCCTAGAAAGAGCTCTCAATTAATGAAATGCCCCATTGAACTGGCCCTGATTATACAATGCAAGGAGAAGTCTTCTAAGCCAATACTTGTAACCAGAAAGAGGCTGTATTTCAATTATACAATATACAAAACAATACCATTTAACACAAAGATATAGTCCACACCTCAGCATGCACATGATGAGATTCTTGATATTAGATTAGTAAAAACAATATCAATGCACTGAGAGACGCTTAAGAATAAAGATGCATCAGCCTGACTGCATATTAGTTTTAAAGGGTTATCAGCAAATGCATTTAAAAGAAAAAATGTAAAGTCTTACCTCTTGATCGTAGTGGTGATTCAATATCCAGGACCTTAGTCAAGTCTCAGAGTTACTGTACCTCCTGTCTCAATTACAGGTGAAAAGTGAAAGGTATATTGCACTCAGCAGAAAGTTACCCCGAGCAAAGATTCCACCCATCCCAGAAAACAGCACTCCCCTTTGGCAAAGCAGTGGGTGGAGGAAGCCTTTGCTACCATTATCAAACACAGAAATCGTTATAATTTAATTTTAAAAACATGGCTAAGCATGGGTTTAAAGTATATTCAACGGTGCAGGTGCATTCAAAGAAATAGAGTTTCCCAAGCCCTCAGAAAGAATTACCATTTCTAAAGATGTCTAGTTTCAAGCATTAACATCCAAACTACCTGTCTTAGCTGGAGCAGGGAGTTTGCTAAGCCACCTGAAAGAATTACCATATCCAAAGATGTCTAGTTTCAAGCATTACCATCCAAAGTACCTGTCTTAGCTGGGCCAGGTAGTTTGCCAAGCCATGTGAAAGAATTACCATTTCCAAAGAAGTCTGTTGTAAGCCAGGTTCAATCATGACCATCCAAAGTACCGGTCGTCCCTTTGGGCGAGAGGGTTTCCTGTGTGTCTAGGATGTGTTCTTCCCTTAAACTTGGCCCTGATTATACAATAAAGGATAAGTAACCAGAAAGAGGTGGTATTTCGATTTTACAGTACATAAAAAATACATACATTCCACAGTGTTACAATATCACATTCCTGATATTAGATTAATTAAAAATATCAAGGCACTGAGGCTAATTAATAAAGATGCTTTTGACTGACTGGACCTTGGAGCAAGGTGTGTAAATTACAACAGACATCTTTAGAAATGGTAAATCTTTCAGGTGGCTTGGCAAATTTACTGCCCCACCTAAGACAGATACTTTGGATGTTAATGCTTGAAACTAGACATCACAACTGATCGTATTTTACTAGAGATTCTCTCTGGGATTCAGATGTGCATTCGGACAGCAATCCCTTTCAAGAAATGATACGTTCTGGATGAGGTCAAAGGTGCTGGAACACTGTATTTCGGATGCGAATGTGTGTCTGCATTTGTTGGTTTTTAAGGAGTAAGAGTGCAGGGGGTTTAAACCTGCAATCCAGTGTGATGAAGTATTTCACAACACTACCTCTAGCACATCTGGAAATAAATCCTCATAATGATTATTGCCCTGGGCATGTACCAAAAAATCAGTGAGCATATATATATATATATCACTGTGTTGAAGCTAGAGACACAGAATAACTGCAAACACATCATAAATACAGTGTTCCTGCAACTTTGAACTCATCCAGAATGTATCGTTTTTTGAAAGGGATTGCAGTCAGAATGCACAACTGAATCCCAAACAGAATCTCTAGTCAAATATGTTCATTTGTGAAACAGGCAAATGAGTCTCTCATGGGCCCATTGCTCTTTTTCAGACACATGTATGCAATACTTTTACCATGCGTTGAGCAATAGGGATTAAAGATACCAGATGTAAGGTTTAAAAGTGATTCTGAGGTGCAACACATCAGCGATACAGCTAGGCATCTGAAATGCGGGGTTTGAGAGCCCTTCAGGGAACACCGTACCCTAAAGGTACCAGAAGTCAACTAGTGGACTTAGGTACTAATGCTTAGTACAAGCATTAAGTCACTGCCACCCCTGTTACAATGTGATTGCTACATATCTTCCATTCCTTTCATTACCTTTTACTTTTAAAAATGAACTCAAATTGTGTATAATGTAATAATTTAAGTAGAATAAAGTAGAAGTCATTCTGAGGTGCCACATGTGAGGGATACAGCTAGGCATCTGAAATGCAGGGTTTGAGAGCCCTTTAAGGAGCACTGCATCCATTGAGACAGACCCGTGCATGTTAAACAAATACATTCTAATAATATAATGATCCAGTGTGTTGCACTACTTCACTGCTTCACTGCTCTATGCCGTCTGGAAATAAATCCTCAGACTGCTTACTGCCCTGGGCATGTACCAAGACATTACAGGAGCACATCTATATATGCCACTGCCCTGGGCATGTACCAAGACATTACAGGAGACACACAATCGCATCCGAAATACAGTGTTCCAGCACCTTTGACCTCATCCAGAACGTATCATTTCTTGAAAGGGATTGCTGTCAGAATGCACAACTGAATCCCAAACAGAATCTCTAGTCAAATATGATCATTTGTGAAACAGGCAAATGAGTCTCTCAGGGGCCCATTGCTCATTTTCAGACACATCTATGCAATACTTTCACCATGCGTTGGGCAATAGGGATTAAAGATACCAGAGGTAAGGTTTAAAAGTGATTCTGAGGTGCAACACATCAGCGATACAGCTAGGCATCTGAAATGCGGGGTTTGAGAGCCCTTCAGGGAACACCGTACCCTAAAGGTACCAGAAGTTTACTAGTACAAGAATTAAGTCACAGTCATCCCTGTTACAATGTGATTGCTACATATCTGCATTTGTTGGTTTTTAAGGAGTAAGAGTGCAGGGGGTTTAAACCTGCAATCCAGTGTGATGAAGTATTTCACAACACTACCTCTAGCACATCTGGAAATAAATCCTCATAATGATTATTGCCCTGGGCATGTACCAAAAAATCAGTGAGCATATATATATATAAACACATCCTAAATACAGTGCTCCTGCACCTAACAGTAACCCTAACCTACCTAATGATTTAAGTAGAATAGATTCTTATAATGTAATGATAAAGTGTGTTGCACTACTTCACTGCATCAAAGCTCTATGCCGTCTGGAAATAAATCCTCAGTCTACTTATTGCCCTGGGCATGTACCTATAAATCACTGAGCATATATATATATATCACTGTGTTGAAGCTAGAGACACAGAATCACTGCAAACACATCCTAAACACAGTGTTCTTGCACCTTTGACCTCATCCAGAACGTAACATTCTTCGAAAGGGATTGCTGTCCAAATGCACATCTGAATCCCAAACAGAATCTCTAGTAAAATATGATAATTTGTGAAACAGGCAAATGAGTGTCACAGGGGCCCATTCCTTATTGTTAGACACATATATACAAAGCTTTCACCATGCATTAAGCAATAGGGATTATAGACACCACAGGTAAGGTTAGAAGTCATTCTGAGGTGCCACATTTGAAGGATACAGCTAGGCATCTGAAATGCAGGGTTTAAGAGCCCTTCAGGAGCAATGCATCCTTTGAGACACACCTGTGCATGTTAAACAAATGATCATTTCCTTCAGCATTAGGGACTAAATATACTAAACGTATGATTCTAAAATGTTATTTTCACATATATTAATGTAATGTAATGCTTATGCTTTATAAACAAATCTAATTAAAAAAAGCTTAAGTTTTGTATTTATCTTGTACCATAGAACATGATTTTCTTTGTATTTCAAGCCCACAAAGTGTGCAAATGACGTACTACATGATATAAGGACGATTATCACATGCATATCGATATTATCTTTCTTATGAAAATGCATTCCTTTCATTACCTTTTACTTTTTAAAATGAACTCAAATTGTGTATAATGTAATAATTTAAGTAGAATAGATTCTAATCATATAATGATCCAGTGTGTTGCACTAGTTCACTGCTTCACTGCTCTATGCCGTCTGGAAATAAATCCTCAGACTGCTTACTGCCCTGGGCATGTACCAAGAAATTACAGGAACACATCAATATACAGTATATCACTGCGTTGAAGCAGGAGACACACAATCGCATCCTAAATACAGTGTTCCAGCACCTTTGACCTCATCCAGAACGTATCATTTCTTGAAAGGGATTGCTGTCCGAATGCACATCTGAATCCTAAACAGAATCTCTAGTAAAATACGATCAGTTGTGATGTCTAGTTTCAAGCATTAACATCCAAAGTACTTGTCTTAGGTGGGGCAGTAAATTTGCCAAGCCACCTGAAAGAATTACCATTTCTACAAATGTCTGTTGTAATTTACACACCTTGCTCCAAGGTCCAGTCAGTCAAAAGCATCTTTATTAATTAGCTTCAGTACCTTGATATTTTTTATTAATCTAATATCAGGAATCTCACCATGTGCACGCTGAGCTGTGGAATATATGTATTTTTTATGTACTGTAAAATTGAAATACCACCTCTTTCTGGTTACTTATCCTTTATTGTATAATCAGGGCCAAGTTTAAGGGAAGAACACATCCTAGACACACAGGAAACCCTCTCGCCCAAAGGGACGACCGGTACTTTGGATGGTCATGATTGAACCTGGCTTACAACAGACTTCTTTGGAAATGGTAATTCTTTCACATGGCTTGGCAAACTACCTGGCCCAGCTAAGACAGGTACTTTGGATGGTAATGCTTGAAACTAGACATCTTTGGATATGGTAATTCTTTCAGGTGGCTTAGCAAACTCCCTGCTCCAGCTAAGACAGGTAGTTTGGATGTTAATGCTTGAAACTAGACATCTTTAGAAATGGTAATTCTTTCTGAGGGCTTGGGAAACTCTATTTCTTTGAATGCACCTGCACCGTTGAATATACTTTAAACCCATGCTTAGCCATGTTTTTAAAATTAAATTATAACGATTTCTGTGTTTGATAATGGTAGCAAAGGCTTCCTCCACCCACTGCTTTGCCAAAGGGGAGTGCTGTTTTCTGGGATGGGTGGAATCTTTGCTCGGGGTAACTTTCTGCTGAGTGCAATATACCTTTCACTTTTCACCTGTAATTGAGACAGGAGGTACAGTAACTCTGAGACTTGACTAAGGTCCTGGATATTGAATCACCACTACGATCAAGAGGTAAGACTTTACATTTTTTCTTTTAAATGCATTAGCTGATAACCCTTTAAAACTAATATGCAGTCAGGCTGATGCATCTTTATTCTTAAGCGTCTCTCAGTGCATTGATATTGTTTTTACTAATCTAATATCAAGAATCTCATCATGTGCATGCTGAGGTGTGGACTATATCTTTGTGTTAAATGGTATTGTTTTGTATATTGTATAATTGAAATACAGCCTCTTTCTGGTTACAAGTATTGGCTTAGAAGACTTCTCCTTGCATTGTATAATCAGGGCCAGTTCAATGGGGCATTTCATTAATTGAGAGCTCTTTCTAGGAGAAAATGCAGTAATTTTTAGTAGTGAATTGCATTTGTTGGTTTTTAACGAGTAAGAGTGCAGGGGGTTTAAACCCGCAATCCAGTGTGTTGAAGTATTTCACAACACTACCTCTAGCACATCTGGAAATAAATCCTCATAATGATTATTGCCCTTGGCATGTACCAAAAAATCAGTGAGCATATATATATATATCACTGTGTTGAAGCTAGAGACACAGAATATCTGCAAAGACATCCTAAATACAGTGTTCCTGCACCTTTGAACTCATCCAGAATGTATCGTTTTTTGAAAGGGATTGCTGTCAGAATGCACAACTGAATCCCAAACAGAATCTCTAGTCAAATGTGATCATTTGTGAAACAGGCAAATGAGTCTCTCAGGGGCCCATTGCTCATTTTCAGACACATGTATGCGATACTTTCACCATGTGTTGAGCAATAGGGATTAAAGATACCAGATGTAAGGTTTAAAAGTGATTCTGAGGTGCAACACATCAGCGATACAGCTAGGCATCTGAAATGCGGGGTTTGAGAGCCCTTCAAGGAACACCGTACCCTAAAGGTACCAGAAGTCCACTAGTGGACTTTGGTACTAATGCTTAGTACAAGCATTAAGTCACTGTCACCCCTGTTACAATGTGATTGCTACATATCTGCATTTGTTGGTTTTTAAGGAGTAAGAGTGCAGGGGGTTTAAACCTGCAATCCAGTGTGATGAAGTATTTCACAACACTACCTCTAGCACATCTGGAAATAAATCCTCATAATGATTATTGACTTGGGCATGTACCAAAAAATCAGTGAGCATATATATATATCACTGTGTTGAAGCTAGAGACACAGAATATCTGCAAAGACATCCTAAATACAGTGTTCCTGCAACTTTGAACTCATCCAGAATGTATCGTTTTTTGAAAGGGATTGCAGTCAGAATGCACAACTGAATCCCAAACAGAATCTCTAGTCAAATATGTTCATTTGTGAAACAGGCAAATGAGTCTCTCAGGGGCCCATTGCTCATTTTCAGACACATGTATGCGATACTTTTACCATGCTTGAGCAATAGGGATTAAAGATACCAGAGGTAAGGTTTAAAAGTTATTCTGAGGTGCAACACATCAGCGATACAGCTAGGCATCTGAAATGCGGGGTTTGAGAGCCCTTCAGGGAGCACCGTACCCTAAAGGTACCAGAAGTCCACTAGTGGACTTAGGTACTAATGCTTAATACAAGCATTAAGTCACTGTCACTCCTGTTACAATGTGATTGCTATATATCTTCCATTCCTTTCATTACCTTTTACTTTTTAAAATGAACTCAAATTGTGTATAATGTAATAATTTAAGTAGAATAAAGTAGAAGTCATTCTGAGGTGCCACATGTGAGGGATACAGCTAAGCATCTGAAATGTAGGGTTTGAGAGCCCTTTCAGGAGCACTGCATCCATTGAGACAGACCCGTGCATGTTAAACAAATGATCATTTCTTTCAGCATTAGAGACTAAATATACTAAACGTATGATGCTAAAACGTTATTTTCACATATATTAATGTAATAAATGATTGCTTATGCTTTATAAACAAATCTAATTAAAATAAAAGCTTAAGTTTTGTATTTATCTTTTACCATAGAACATGATTTTCTTTGTATTTCAAGCTCACAAAGTGACCAAATGACGCACTACATGATATAAGGAAGATTATCACATGCATATCGGTATTATCTTTCTTATGAAAATGCATTCCTTTCATTACCTTTTACTTTTAAAATGAACTCCAATTGTGTAGAATGTAATAATTTAAGTAGAATAGATTCCAATAATATAATGATCCAGTATGTTGCACTGGCCTGGTCAGCCTGGCCTGGGGGATGGTGCACATAGCACTTTCAGTGCTGGAGGTGTTAATGGGGGAGGTGTTGGAGATTGGCAGCTGTGGGGGATGGCTGGGTGAGTAGCTATCAGGGTTTGTAGCTTTTCCTTTGCATCTTGTCCTCTGTGGCCATGATTAAGAGGGACGGCCGGGGGCATTCGTATTGCATTCGTAAATTGTATTTGTTGGTTTTTAAGGAGTAATAGTGCAGGGGGTTTAAACCTGCAATCCAGTGTGATGAAGTATTTCACAACACTACCTCTAGCACATCTGGAAATAAAACCTCATAATGATTATTGCCCTGGGCATGTACCAAAAGATCAGGGAGCATATATATATATCACTGTGTTGAAGCTAGAGATACAGAATAACTGCAAACACATCCTAAATACAGTGTTCCTGCACCTTTGAACTCATCCAGAATGTATCGTTTTTTGAAAGGGATTGCTGTCAGAATGCACAACTGAATCCCAAACAGAATCTGTAGTCAAATATGATCATTTGTGAAACAGGCAAATGAGTCTCTCAGGGGCCCATTGCTCATTTTCAGACACATGTATGCGATACTTTTACCATGCGTTGAGCAATAGGGATTAAAGATACCAGAGGTAAGGTTTAAAAGTGATTCTGAGGTGCAACACATCAGCGATACAGCTAGGCATCTGAAATGCGGGGTTTGAGAGCCCTTCAGGGAGCACCGTACCCTAAGGGTACCAGAAGTCCACTAGTGGACTTAGGTACTAATGCTTAATACAAGCATTAAGTCACTGTCACCTCTGTTACAATGTGATTGCTACATATCTTCCATTCCTTTCATTACCTTTTACTTTTTAAAATGAACTCAAATTGTGTATAATGTAATAATTTAAGTAGAATAAAGTAGAAGTCATTCTGAGGTGCCACATGTGAGGGATACAGCTAAGCATCTGAAATGTAGGGTTTGAGAGCCCTTTCAGGAGCACTGCATCCATTGAGACAGACCCGTGCATGTTAAACAAATGATCATTTCTTTCAGCATTAGAGACTAAATATACTAAACGTATGATGCTAAAACGTTATTTTCACATATATTAATGTAATAAATGATTGCTTATGCTTTATAAACAAATCTAATTAAAATAAAAGCTTAAGATTTGTATTTATCTTGTACCATTGAACATGATTTTCTTTGTATTTCAAGCTCACAAAGTGACCAAATGACGCACTACATGATATAAGGAAGATTATCACATGCATATCGGTATTATCTTTCTTATGAAAATGCATTCCTTTCATTACCATTTACTTTTAAAATGAACTCCAATTGTGTAGAATGTAATAATTTAAGTAGAATAGATTCTAATAATATAATGATCAAGTGTGTTGCACTGGCCTGGTCAGCCTGGCCTGGGGGATGGTGCACATAGCACTTTCAGTGCTGGAGGTGTTAATGGGGGAGGTGTTGGAGATTGGCAGCTGTGGGGGATGGCTGGGTGAGTAGCTGTCAGGGTTTGTAGCTTTTCCTTTGCATCTTGTCCTCTGGGGCCATGATTAAGAGGGACGGCCGGGGGCATTCGTATTGCATTCGTAAATTGCATTTGTTGGTTTTTAAGGAGTAAGAGTGCAGGGGGTTTAAACCTGCAATCCAGTGTGATGAAGTATTTCACAACACTACCTCTAGCACATCTGGAAATAAATCCTCATAATGATTATTGCCCTGGGCATGTACCAAAAAATCAGTGAGCATATATATATATATATCACTGTGTTGAAGCTAGAGACACAGAATAACTGCAAACACATCATAAATACAGTGTTCCTGCAACTTTGAACTCATCCAGAATGTATCGTTTTTTGAAAGGGATTGCAGTCAGAATGCACAACTGAATCCCAAACAGAATCTCTAGTCAAATATGTTCATTTGTGAAACAGGCAAATGAGTCTCTCTGGGGCCCATTGCTCATTTTCAGACACATGTATGCAATACTTTTACCATGCGTTGAGCAATAGGGATTAAAGATACCAGATGTAAGGTTTAAAAGTGATTCTGAGGTGCAACAGATCAGCGATACAGCTAGGCATCTGAAATGCGGGGTTTGAGAGCCCTTCAAGGAACACCGTACCCTAAAGGTACCAGAAGTTTACTAGTGCAAACATTAAGTCACTCTAACCCCTGTTACAATGTGATTGCTACATATCTCCATTTGTTGGTTTTTAAGGAGTAAGAGTGCAGGGGGTTTAAACCTGCAATCCAGTGTGATGAAGTATTTCACAACACTACCTCTAGCACATCTGGAAATAAATCCTCATAATGATTATTGCCCTGGGCATGTACCAAAAAATCAGTGAGCATATATATATATATCACTGTGTTGAAGCTAGAGACACAGAATAACTGCAAACACATCATAAATACAGTGTTCCTGCAACTTTGAACTCATCCAGAATGTATCGTTTTTTGAAAGGGATTGCAGTCAGAATGCACAACTGAATCCCAAACAGAATCTCTAGTCAAATATGTTCATTTGTGAAACAGGCAAATGAGTCTCTCAGGGGCCCATTGCTCTTTTTCAGACACATGTATGCAATACTTTTAACATGCGTTGAGCAATAGGGATTAAAGATACCAGATGTAAGGTTTAAAAGTGATTCTGAGGTGCAACACATCAGCGATACAGCTAGGCATCTGAAATGCGGGGTTTGAGAGCCCTTCAGGGAACACCGTACCCTAAAGGTACCAGAAGTCCACTAGTGGACTTAGGTACTAATGCTTAGTACAAGCATTAAGTCACTGCCACCCCTGTTACAATGTGATTGCTACATATCTTCCATTCCTTTCATTACCTTTTACTTTTAAAAATGAACTCAAATTGTGTATAATGTAATAATTTAAGTAGAATAAAGTAGAAGTCATTCTGAGGTGCCACATGTGAGGGATACAGCTAGGCATCTGAAATGCAGGGTTTGAGAGCCCTTTAAGGAGCACTGCATCCATTGAGACAGACCCGTGCATGTTAAACAAATACATTCTAATAATATAATGATCCAGTGTGTTGCACTACTTCACTGCTTCACTGCTCTATGCCGTCTGGAAATAAATCCTCAGACTGCTTACTGCCCTGGGCATGTACCAAGACATTACAGGAGCACATCTATATATGCCACTGCCCTGGGCATGTACCAAGACATTACAGGAGACACACAATCGCATCCGAAATACAGTGTTCCAGCACCTTTGACCTCATCCAGAGCGTATCATTTCTTGAAAGGGATTGCTGTCAGAATGCACAACTGAATCCCAAACAGAATCTCTAGTCAAATATGATCATTTGTGAAACAGGCAAATGAGTCTCTCAGGGGCCCATTGCTCATTTTCAGACACATGTATGCGATACTTTCACCATGCGTTGAGCAATAGGGATTAAAGATACCAGAGGTAAGGTTTAAAAGTGATTCTGAGGTGCAACACATCAGCGATACAGCTAGGCATCTGAAATGCGGGGTTTGAGAGCCCTTCAGGGAACACCGTACCCTAAAGGTACCAGAAGTTTACTAGTACAAGAATTAAGTCACAGTCATCCCTGTTACAATGTGATTGCTACATATCTGCATTTGTTGGTTTTTAAGGAGTAAGAGTGCAGGGGGTTTAAACCTGCAATCCAGTGTGATGAAGTATTTCACAACACTACCTCTAGCACATCTGGAAATAAATCCTCATAATGATTATTGCCCTGGGCATGTACCAAAAAATCAGTGAGCATATATATATATAAACACATCCTAAATACAGTGCTCCTGCACCTAACCGTAACCCTAACCTACCTAATGATTTAAGTAGAATAGATTCTTATAATGTAATGATAAAGTGTGTTGCACTACTTCACTGCATCAAAGCTCTATGCCGTCTGGAAATAAATCCTCAGTCTACTTATTGCCCTGGGCATGTACCTATAAATCACTGAGCATATATATATATATATCACTGTGTTGAAGCTAGAGACACAGAATCACTGCAAACACATCCTAAACACAGTGTTCTTGCACCTTTGACCTCATCCAGAACGTAACATTCTTCGAAAGGGATTGCTGTCCAAATGCACATCTGAATCCCAAACAGAATCTCTAGTAAAATATGATAATTTGTGAAACAGGCAAATGAGTGTCACAGGGGCCCATTCCTTATTGTTAGACACATATATACAAAGCTTTCACCATGCATTAAGCAATAGGGATTATAGACACCACAGGTAAGGTTAGAAGTCATTCTGAGGTGCCACATTTGAAGGATACAGCTAGGCATCTGAAATGCAGGGTTTGAGAGCCCTTCAGGAGCAATGCATCCTTTGAGACACACCTGTGCATGTTAAACAAATGATCATTTCCTTCAGCATTAGGGACTAAATATACTAAACGTATGATTCTAAAATGTTATTTTCACATATATTAATGTAATGTAATGCTTATGCTTTATAAACAAATCTAATTTAAACAAGCTTAAGTTTTGTATTTATCTTGTACCATAGAACATGATTTTCTTTGTATTTCAAGCCCACAAAGTGTGCAAATGACGCACTACATGATATAAGGACGATTATCACATGCATATCGATATTATCTTTCTTATGAAAATGCATTCCTTTCATTACCTTTTACTTTTTAAAATGAACTCAAATTGTGTATAATGTAATAATTTAAGTAGAATAGATTCTAATCATATAATGATCCAGTGTGTTGCACTACTTCACTGCTTCACTGCTCTATGCCGTCTGGAAATAAATCCTCAGACTGCTTACTGCCCTGGGCATGTACCAAGAAATTACAGGAGCACATCTATATACAGTATATCACTGCGTTGAAGCAGGAGACACACAATCGCATCCTAAATACAGTGTTCCAGCACCTTTGACCTCATCCAGAACGTATCATTTCTTGAAAGGGATTGCTGTCCGAATGCACATCTGAATCCCAAACAGAATCTCTAGTAAAATACGATCAGTTGTGATATCTAGTTTCAAGCATTAACATCCAAAGTATCTGTCTTAGGTGGGGCAGTAAATTTGCCAAGCCACCTGAAAGAATTACTTTTTCTAAAGATGTCTGTTGTAATTTACACACCTTGCTCCAAGGTCCAGTCAGTCAAAAGCATCTTTGTTAATTAGCCTCAGTGCCTTGATATTTTTAATTAATCTAATATCAGGAATATCACCATGTGCATGCTGAGCTGTGGAATGTATGTATTTTTTATGTACTGTAAAATCGAAATACCTCCTCTTTCTGATTACTTATCCTTTATTGTATAATCAGGGCCAAATAAATCTAAATCAGTGTCACCTGCTGGGTTCAAAACGCCTTCAGGAGACACCAAATAGGAGGCACTGGACTATAAATACCCATCCATGTTATAACACACTCACCAAGGGTTTTTTAGTTTAACTCTGAGCTTTGAGATATTTAATACCTATGGTACCCATATTCACCCTTTATTTAAGGGAAGTACACATCCTAGACACACAGGAAACCCTCTCGCCCCAAGGGACGACCAGTACTTTGGATGGTCATGATTGAACCTGGCTTACAACAGACTTCTTTGGAAATGGTAATTCTTTCACATGGCTTGGCAAACTACCTGGCCCAGCTAAGACAGGTACTTTGGATGTTAATGCTTGAAACTAGACATCTTTGGATATGGTAATTCTTTCAGGTTGCTTAGCAAGCTCCCTGCTCCAGCTAAGACAGGTAGTTTGGATGTTAATGCTTGAAACTAGACATCTTTAGAAATGGTAATTCTTTCTGAGGGCTTGGGAAACTCTATTTCTTTGAATGCACCTGCACCGTTGAATATACTTTAAACCCATGCTTAGCCATGTTTTTAAAATTAAATTATAACGATTTCTGTGTTTGATAATGGTAGCAAAGGCTTCCTCCACCCACTGGTTTGCCAAAGGGGAGTGCTGTTTTCTGGGATGGGTAGAGTCTTTGCTCGGGGTAACTTTCTGCTGAGTGCAATATACCTTTCACTTTTCACCTGCAATCGAGACAGGAGGTACAGTAACTCTGAGACTTGACTAAGGTCCTGGATATTGAATCACCACTACGATCAAGAGGTAAGACTTTACATTTTTACTTTTAAATGCATTTGCTGATAACCTTTTAAAACTAATATGCAGTTAGGCAGATGCATCTTTATTCTTAAGCGTCTCTCAGTGCATTGATATTGTTTTTACTAATCTAATATCAAGAATATCACTGTGTTGAAGCTAGAGACACAGAATATCTGCAAACACATCCTAAATACAGTGTTCCTGCACCTTTGAACTCATCCAGAATGTATCGTTTTTTGAAAGGGATTGCTGTCAGAATGCACAACTGAATCCCAAACAGAATCTCTAGTCAAATGTGATCATTTGTGAATCAGGCAAATGAGTCTCTCAGGGGCCCATTGCTCATTTTCAGACACATGTATGCAATACTTTCACCATGTGTTGAGCAATAGGGATTAAAGATACCAGATGTAAGGTTTAAAAGTGATTCTGAGGTGCAACACATCAGCGATACAGCTGGGCATCTGAAATGCGGGGTTTGAGAGCCCTTCAGGGAACACCGTACCCTAAAGGTACCAGAAGTCCACTAGTGGACTTAGGTACTAATGCTTAGTACAAGCAAAAAGTCACTGTCACCCCTGTTACAATGTGATTGCTACATATCTTTCATTCCTTTCATTACCCTTTACTTTTAAAAATGAACTCAAATTGTGTATAATGTAATAATTTAAGTAGAATAAAGTAGAAGTCATTCTGAGGTGCCACATGTGAGGGATACAGCTAGGCATCTGAAATGCAGGGTTTGAGAGCCCTTTCAGGAGCACTGCATCCATTGAGACAGACCCGTGCATGTTAAACAAATAGATTCTAATAATATAATGATCCAGTGTGTTGCACTACTTCACTGCTTCACTGCTCTATGCCGTCTGGAAATAAATCCTCAGACTGCTTACTGCCCTGGGCATGTACCAAGAAATTACAGGAGCACATCAATATACAGTATATCACTGCGTTGAAGCAGGAGACACACAATCGCATCCTAAATACAGTGTTCCAGCACCTTTGACCTCATCCAGAACGTATCATTTCTTGAAAGGGATTGCTGTCCGAATGCACATCTGAATCCCAAACAGAATCTCTAGTAAAATACGATCAGTTGTGATGTCTAGTTTCAAGCATTAACATCCAAAGTACCTGTCTTAGGTGGGGCAGTAAATTTGCCAAGCCACCTGAAAGAATTACCATTTCTAAAGATGTCTGTTGTAATTTACACACCTTGCTCCAAGGTCCAGTCAGTCAAAAGCATCTTTATTAATTAGCCTCAGTGCCTTGATATTTTTTATTAATCTAATATCTAATATCTAATCTAATAGCATGTGCATGCTGAGCTGTGGAAAGTATGTATTTTTTTATGTACTGTAAAATCGAAATACCACCTCTTTCTGGTTACTTATCCTTTATTGTATAATCAGGGCCAAGTAAAACTAAATCAGTGTCACCTGCTGGGTTCAAAACGCCTTCAGGGGACACCAAATAGGAGGCACTGGACTATAAATACCCATCCATGTTATAACACACTTACCAAGGGTTTTTTAGTTTAACTCTGAGCTTTGAGAGATTTAATACCTATGGTACCCATATTCACCCTTTATTTAAGGGAAGTACACATCCTAGACACACAGGAAACCCTCTCGCCCCAAGGGACGACCGGTACTTTGGATGGTCATGATTGAACCTGGCTTACAACAGACTTCTTTGGAAATGGTAATTCTTTCACATGGCTTGGCAAACTACCTGGCCCAGCTAAGACAGGTACTTTGGATGTTAATGCTTGAAGCTAGACATCTTTGGATATGGTAATTCTTTCAGGTGGCTTAGCAAACTCCCTGCTCCAGCTAAGACAGGTACTTTGGATGTTAATGCTTGAAACTAGACATCTTTAGAAATGGCAATTCTTTCTGAGGGCTTGGGAAACTCTATTTCTTTGAATGCACTTGCACCGTTGAATATACTTTAAACCCATGCTTAGCCATGTTTTTAAAATTAAATTATAACGATTTCTGTGTTTGATAATGGTAGCAAAGGCTTCCTCCACCCACTGCTTTGCCAAAGGGGAGTGCTGTTTTCTGGGAGGGGTGGAGTCTTTGCTCGGGGTAACTTTCTGCTGAGTGCAATATAACTTTCACTTTTCACCTGCAATCGAGACAGGAGGTACAGTAACTCTGAGACTTGACTAAGGTCCTGGTTATTGAATCACCACTACGATCAAGAGGTAAGACTTTATATTTTTACTTTTAAATGCATTTGCTGATAACCTTTTAAAACTAATATGCAGTCAGGCAGATGCATCTTTATTCTTAAGCGTCTCTCAGTGCATTGATATTGTTTTTACTAATCTAATATCAAGAATCTCATCATGTGATTAATTGATTAATTGCAATAGTGTAACTGCAAATGAATATAGATGAGAATGTATGTTTGTTCATATGCAATGGCATGAGCAGTTTCTCATTGCAGTGGATTTTCAGGGCCAATTCATCTTCCATCTTATACTGAATATGAAAGGTAGTTGTTTCTATATGGACTCAGTCTTTGGAATTTGTATATATATATATTTCAGTGATCCCTCAGCCATTCCTTCTGTATTGTAATTCAATTTCTCTTTTAAAATTCCTTCCCCACTTCTAGGACCTGCAGTTGCTGAACTCCACAATGGCTCCTATTGGAAAGTCTGTGACTGAGACCAAGTAAGTGTTCACTTTTTTATGAAACCATTATTTATTTTGGAGCAATGACCAATTCTTATATAAATACAATGAAATCATTATGCTCAAACTATGAGAGAGAAAATTAAGGATAATTTAAGAAATCAGTCTTAGCTTGTTTCTATACACAGATGGTATAATTTATTTTCAAAGGAAACCCGCGAGGATTCCCCTGGTGTGCAAGATGTGCCTGAATACTTTTGATCAGCTTCCTGCTCACTTGAAGAGGGCGTGTATGAAGCACGCCACGGCAGAAGAGATCAGGATGGCCTCTCAACAGGCGAGGGAGGACATGATGAATCACCTGAAGAACGGGGTCATCGTGGATTACCACAGAATAGAAATTGTGTCTGGTGAGGCAAACAGGATAGCGGTTGTAAGACTGCTAGAGTCCTCGGGCCTTTTTGTACGTGGGAAGCCTGAAGACACATTGGCACGGTGAGATATTTTTAATATGTAAGGCTTCTGTAGTTTCTTTTTGAAATCACTGTTACAACATATTATGTAAAAGCATGTTGAAAAGAATCTACCTGCATTCCAGCGGCCCTGAGCAAGAGGCCACTGTCCAGGAGGAAGAGATGCCAGAGGCTGCTCCAGAAACTGAAGCAGAAGCGGAGGAGGAAGGGGAAGATGGGGAACAGTAAGACTCTCTGCTCAATAGGGTTTCTAGTGCTTTATTTTTTATTTGCACGTTGTATGTATAAAATTAGATTTTGTTTCACAGAGGCAAGAAAAAATGTAGCCTTAATTGGGATGTCAGTGAATTGGTAGATATACACATTCACACAGGGCCACATCTAAAGCCATTTTCTCCCAGAAGCCAACTAAGAAAACGGAAACACTTATAATACATGTAATTGTCCATGTGTCTTATATCTACAGGGTGTCAGTTAAAGGTAATCTAAAAGCTCTCCGAAAAAGAGTTGCCCTGGCTGGACTTTACAGAAAACACTCTCTTGATTCTCCTCTCCTGGCTGGCTTTAAACAATACCTTATCCAGGGCCTGGGAATGGTAAACTGCTCCAAGGAGGTAGGTATTTGGTACATGGTTTTACTCGGCTTAAACTTCACAGGATGTTGGTCATAAAAATAATGACTTTCTCTATATATGTTTTTCAGGTTGAAAATGTCTCCAGGTTCCTGTTTTTTATGGATCCATCAGATGTTTCCTTAAGTTTTCTGAAGGACCTTTCCAAAATGCAGACATTTGTTTCCCAGTTGAAGATGACTGGGTTGTCTCACCAGACCATTGCAGGTTATATCATTAATATCAGCAGATTCCTGCTCTTCATCCGAAAAAACACTAACCTGCAAGTGGAGGATCCCAGTCTAGCTAAGAGTTTAATAGACTTCCAGAGCAATCTAAAGGATATAAAAAAGAGAAACAACAAGAGTGTCAGACAGGAAATAACCAGAAAGAGGTACTTTACTTATTAAATGTTGGTTCAACTTGTACTTGCTTTTCTATTCAAACACATGAATTTTGCCTTTTGGAGGCTGATAGTATTGTTCTCTCTCCCCCAGACTAACACAGCTGCAGAGTCCTCCACCTAAACTAAGCGATTGCTTGAAGGTGTTGAGTGTTGCAAAGAAAGATGTGCAGCGGATACTGGGCAAGACACACGCCTCTGCAGACATCACCACAAGTGAACGGATTGTTGTGATGCTTTACCTGCAGGCCATTCTCCAGCTGAAGCACCTTCAGCGCCCAGGGGTGGTAAAGAATATGACAGTAAGCATCCCTTCATACAACCAAGAATTTTGATTATAGATGTTCTTTTCGAGAAATTGTTTTTAATTAATATTTGTACTAAAAAAATCTTCTGAATTCAGGTCCTGGATTGGATACGGCGAAAAATTGTTGTGAATAAAAGTGGGCAAAACAGGGTAATAATCTCTGTCAAAGAGCGCATGGCTGCAACTCAGCGACTAGCTTCCTTTGCACTAAATGAAGAAGAGGAAAAGGTGAGTTGAAGGTTATATTTTGATATTTCATTGCTAAAAACTGTCTTTAGCATTCAATGGTATGTGAAGAATACTGCATTTAAACTGCATTTTTATTTTTTTTATTTTCTCAGATGTTTCACTGCTACTTCATTAACTTACGCTGTGATGCAAACTGCAGGATGGAAATAGAACATTTTTTTGTGTATGCAGGAGGAGAACCAGTTCACAATCCTACCTATGATCTGCGAAGACTGCATGAGAAGTAAATTGAATTATATAATTATTTTGATGTATTTTCTTTTTACTTTTCTGTGGCTTGAAAACAACTATTTTATATATGTTTGTTTTGCAGGTACCACCTACCACTGATTACTTGCTATGTTGCAAGAAGGGCATTTGAAATGGAAATAAAGAAGCTACCTATTGATCAGAAAACTGTCCTGAATGATTATTTAGGTGTTTCAAATGGAACTGTTGAAAACCTAGCCAGAAGGCTGACAGATGAGGACATGTGCTCAGCCAGCGAACTAATTCATGGCATTGTAGAAGCAGGATCTCTGTAAGTGTCACAGTGATATCCAAATTCAGTATTTGAAAGTCAATATTTAGGATAAACATAAATTTCTCATATTTTTTTAAACTTCAGTTCATCATCAGGAGAGCAATCTTCAGGCTATGGACAAGAACGTACAGCTGCTATACGGTAAGTTTTAATTCAATATCCCTCTTTCAGTTACCTTTTAGCCACTCTGTCTTAGATCTGAGATATTTAAGTTTTCTTTTTATAAATAGGTCCACTGTGGCAGCTGCTGCATATAGATGCCCAAAGATGGATGATGCTGCAGCCTTCCAGAAGCTGATACAGATTTTTCCCGTGACATTAGATGGGCAGCCTCCTAGAAAGAAAGAGCGCCTGAGAGTGACCGGCATTCACGATCGCCACTGTTACAATAGATGGAGAGCTGAGCAGAGGAAAAGGAGGCAACAGAACATATTCGGTAAGAACAGGATTTCTTCCCTTTTTAAAGAGTAATATTTCAAGAGTCTATTACTGGATATATTCTTTGGGTGGATTTCTGATATCTCACTACAGATCAATACAATAGACGGTTACCAACAGAAAGCCAAGTGACCCATTATATAGAAAAAATGGGATGGTCAACCAATACACCAGCTGTGTCCGAGGTACTTCAGAACTGGAAGCCGCATGTAGAAGTCCAACCAAATGGCAAGGACATTGAAAATCTGGTAAAACTCCAAACCTGGAGAGGCCTGCACATCGTTGACGATCCTGTGAAAGGGAAGAAGGTTATAACTTCCAGGCGTTTCCAGAAGGGAGAGGTGGTATGTGATTACCATGGCAAGGTTATCACAAAGACAGCTGGAGAAGCCCTAATGGCACAGATGGCAGAAGGAGACATGGGATATCTATTCTTTTTTGATGGACCTAAACAAAAAATGTGCATTGATTCGCGTGAAGAACACTGCACCTGCCACCCGGATATGGACACAATTGGAAGGCGCATAAATCATTCAAACAAAAAAGCCAACCTCAGACCAATTAAAGAATCTTTTGTAATTGACGAAAAGACTGACATAACAATTCTGTTCTTGGCAAAAAGAGAGATTGTAGTGGGAGAAGAGCTCCTATATGATTACGGTGTCTCCAGGAAGTCGTTTAATGGAGAAGGACAATCTCTGGAGTGGTTGGACGAATGATCATAAAATAAAGCTTTTATCTCCTCTGCCTCTCCACGGCAGAGGAGATCAGGATGACCTCTCAACAGGCGAGGAAGGACATGATAAATCACCTGAAAAACGGGGTCATCGTGGATTACAACAGAATAGAGATCGTGTCTGGTGAGGCAAACAGGACAGTGGTTGTAAGACTGCTGGAGTCCTTGGGCCTTTTTGTACATGGGAAGCCTGAAGACACATTGGCACGGTGAGATATTTTTAATTTGTAAGGCTTCTGTAGTTTCTTTTTGAAATCATTGTTACAACATATTATGTAAAAGCATGTTGAAAAGAATCTACCTAATAAAATAAAATAAATATGCCAACCTGTATCACAATCACAAACCCCTACTCTTAAGGGCGCTCCAGCCCTTCCTGATTTGCCTCATTCCCCGCATCTGTTCCTTGTTCCTACCCTGTTTCAGTTCAACTTTAAAAGCCAGGTGCTCACTTCACTCGAGGCTCTGCACCTGATCTCCGCATCGTGTGAGCCCGGGTCCTGGTTGTGCCTGGCTCCGTTGTGTTTTTAGCTTCCTGCTCCTGTTCCTGTTCCATTTGTTACTGCTAAAAAATGCCACATGCTTTAAACAAAACAAAAAAAGATTTAAAGATGTGAACCATTTCTTAAATTTGTTGACACTATCTGAACAGCACAGCATTCCCAGAATGGACAATGGAGTTTTCAGCAGCATTAGACGGGCAGCCTCTTGGGAAGAGAGAAGGAATGAGACCGACTGGACTTCATTAATGACACCGTTCTTATTGAAAGAGAACAGAAAGATAAGTCTGGATAATAATTCTTACTCTGATTTTATTATTTTCTTTCATTATCTACAAAATAGATTTTTGATAAGCTTCTTTTGAAACTGCCCAACATTACCAAACAGAAGAATGTTTCGGCAGGACACCATTTGTGCATCAAAAGCACTGGAGAGGTATATATGACAGCCTATTTTCTGCCACTGAAATACTAATTGCTTCATTTCAGTTCATCCTTAGGCGAGCAGAAGAAAAAGAAGTTTGATGGAATTAGATGGAATTCCTCTTGGGAAGAAAGATAACAGAGACTGACTGGACTTCAAGAACAGCACCTTTCTGATTCACAGCGAACAGAACACAAAAGATGAGTCTAGGGAACAATTGCTTTATTTTCTTAATTAAAATTTCTGAAAAGTTTAAGGACAACAGCAATGAACATTGTTAATGAGTTAGAGGTTAGATAGACCTGTATTTCCAGTGGTTTGTCATTTCAACAATGTTTTAAAATTGAATTTCTATAAAGTGGACACCCTTGACATACACAAAATGAAACCATTTCATTTTCATTTTGGAGCTAAACTGCAGGAAACATTTTTTCAGTAAACTGTTAAAAGCATATTATGGTCTGAAAGCCAAGATATTATTTGTGACCACATTAATTAATTACTTTTTAAACTGTAAAGCAATAATCTGCCAACATGGCTAGTTTCTATCACTGAGCTGGGATTTCTAGTTACGACAGAGATCAGTTTCTTAAACAGAATAAAATAAAATTGTCTCCATCCTGGAAATTCAGTCACGAATTTGAATAGGGCTTATGGCATTTGATCAGTTTCACAGCCTAATTGTACTGTATTCGTTTTTTAAATGATTCACAATTGTGAATATTAGAAATATTAATGCACAGAGTTCCTTAGGCTTTTATTTTTTAATTTTGTTGTCAACACAATCATAATGATTATGCATATGCTATTTTTTGTAGCTGTCACCTGCCATTCACTACCAGAAAAGATGCAAGGATGTACATGAAGAGGTGTGATGACCACGACGACAGTGCCGTGGCTCAGGACGAAATCACAAATTTTCACCTGCCTAACACCTTTGGAAGAAGAAATCAATAATACAGAAAAACCTCCAAACTATTTTTCTAATTGTATTATGTTAGCATACCCAGAGGGGTTGGGCTGCCAGTTGATCTTGGACCCCTAGAGGTTTTTTTTTCCTCCTAACTAAGGAGTTTTTGGTTCCTCTCCTCAGTTATCTTCTGGCT
>NW_028296678.1:22500-27500 GCF_055471065.1 Atractosteus spatula | reverse complement strand
TGGGTTTTAAGCTTGTAGTATGCACCGTTTTGGAGAAATTAACGTAAATATGTCATCCTTTTGGTCAATATTCTAATATATTGGACTCATATTCTTATGATGGCAGACATGATGCTGCGTTTAAAACCGGGGTTAATGGACATTAAATGAAAGGTCTGGATCTCTGCTTTCTCATGCATTTGGTTTTAAGCTTGTAGTTTGCACCGTTTTGGAGAAATTAACGAAAATATATCATTCGTTTGATCAATATTCTAAAATATTGGACTAATATTCTTATGATGGCAGACATGATGCTGCGTTTAAAACCGGGGTTAAAGGACACTAAATGAAAGCTCTGTGTCTCTGCTTTCGTATGCATTTGGTTTTAAGCTTGTAGTTTGCACCGTTTTGGAGAAATTAACGAAAATATGTCATACGTTTGATCAATATTCTAAAATATTGGACTCATATTCTTATGATGGTGACATGATGCTGCGTTTAAAACCGGGGTTAATGGACATTAAATGAAAGCTCTGGATCTCTGCTTTCTCATGCATTTGGTTTTAAGCTTGTAGTTTGCACCGTTTTGGAGAAATTAACGAAAATATGTCATTCGTTTGATCAATATTCTAAAATATTGGACTCATATTCTTATGATGGCAGACATGATGCTGCGTTTAAAACCGGGGTTAATGGGCTTTAAATGAAAGCTCTGGGTCTCTGCTTTCATATGCATTTGGTTTTAAGCTTGTAGTTTGCACCATTTTGGAGAAATTAACGAAAATATGTCATTCGTTTGGTCAATTTTCCAAAATATTAAACACATTTTTATTTGATGGCAGACATGATGCTGCGTTTAAAACCGCGGTTAAAGGACATTAAATGAAAGCTCTGTGTCTCTGCTTTCATATGCAATGGGTTTTAAGCTTGTAGTATGTACCGTTTTGGAGAAATTAACGGAAATATGTCATCCGTTTGGTCAACATTCTAAAATATTGGACTCATATTCTTATGATGGTGACATGATGCTGCGTTTAAAACCGGGGTTAATGGACATTAAATGAAAGCTCAGGATCTCTGCTTTCTCATGCATTTGGTTTTAAGCTTGTAGTTTGCACCGTTTTGGAGAAATTAACGAAAATATGTCATACGTTTGATCAATATTCTATAATATTGGACTCATATTCTTATGATGGCAGACATGATGCTGCGTTTAAAACCGGGGTTAATGGGCTTTAAATGAAAGCTCTGGGTCTCTGCTTTCATATGCATTTGGTTTTAAGCTTGTACTTTGCACCGTTTTGGAGAAATTAACGAAAATATGTCATTCGTTTGGTCAATTTTCCAAAATTTTAAACACATTTTCATTTGATGGCAGACATGATGCTGCGTTTAAAACCGCGGTTAAAGGACATTAAATGAAAGCTCTGTGTCTCTGCTTTCATATGCATTGGGTTTTAAGCTTGTAGTATGTACCGTTTTGGAGAAATTAACGGAAATATGTCATCCGTTTGGTCAATATTCTAAAATATTGGACTCATATTCTTATGATGGTGACATGATGCTGCGTTTAAAACCGGGGTTAATGGACATTAAATGAAAGCTCTGGATCTCTGCTTTCTCATGCATTTGGTTTTAAGCTTGTAGTTTTCACCGTTTTGGAGAAATTAACGAAAATATGTCATTCGTTTGATCAATATTCTAAAATATTGGACTCATATTCTTATGATGGCAGACATGATGCTGCGTTTAAAACCGGGGTTAATGGGCTTTAAATGAAAGCTCTGGGTCTCTGCTTTCATATGCATTTGGTTTTAAGCTTGTAGTTTGCACCATTTTGGAGAAATTAACGAAAATATGTCATTCGTTTGGTCAATTTTCCAAAATATTAAACACATTTTTATTTGATGGCAGACATGATGCTGCGTTTAAAACCGCGGTTAAAGGACATTAAATGAAAGCTCTGTGTCTCTGCTTTCATATGCAATGGGTTTTAAGCTTGTAGTATGTACCGTTTTGGAGAAATTAACGGAAATATGTCATCCGTTTGGTCAACATTCTAAAATATTGGACTCATATTCTTATGATGGTGACATGATGCTGCGTTTAAAACCGGGGTTAATGGACATTAAAAGAAAGCTCTGGGTCTCTGCTTTCACATGCATTTGGTTTTAAGCTTGTAGTTTGCACCGTTTTGGAGAAATTAACGAAAATATGTCATTCGTTTGGTCAATTTTCCAAAATATTAAACACATTTTTATTTGATGGCAGACATGATGCTGCGTTTAAAACCGGGGTTAAAGGACATTAAATGAAAGCTCTGTGTCTCTGCTTTCATATGCATTGGGTTTTAAGCTTGTAGTATGTACCGTTTTGGTGAAATTAACGGAATTATGTCATCCGTTTGGTCAACATTCTAAAATATTGGACTCATATTCTTATGATGGTGACATGATGCTGCGTTTAAAACCGGGGTTAATGGACATTAAATGAAAGCTCTGGGTCTCTGCTTTCTCATGCATTTGGTTTTAAGCTTGTAGATTGTACCGTTTTGGAGAAATTAACCGAAATATGTCATCCGTTTGATCAATATTCTAAAATATTGGACTCATATTCTTATGATGGCAGACATGATGCTGCGTTTAAAACCGGGGTTAATGGACATTAAATGAAAGCTCTGGGTCTCTGCTTTCATATGCATTTGGTTTTAAGCTTGTAGTTTTCACCGTTTTCGAGAAATTAACGAAAATATGTCATTCGTTTGGTCAATATTCCAAAATATTAAACACATGTTTATTTGATGACAGACATGATGCTGCGTTTAAAACCGGGGTTAAAGGACATTAAATGAAAGCTCTGGGTCTCTGCTTTCATATGAATTGGGTTTTAAGCTTGTAGTATGCACCGTTTTGGAGAAATTAACGGAAATATGTCATCCGTTTGGTCAATATTCTAAAATATTAGACTCATATTCTTATGATGGCAGACATGATGCTGCTTTTAAATCCGGGGTTAATGGACATTAAATGAAAGCTCTGGGTCTCTGCTTTCATATGCATTTGGTTTTAAGCTTGTAGTTTGCACCGTTTTGGAGAAATTAACGAAAATATGTCATACGTTTGTTCAATATTCTATAATATTGGACTCATATTCTTATGATGGCAGACATGATGCTGCGTTTAAAACCGGGGTTAATGGGCTTTAAATGAAAGCACTGGGTCTCTGCTTTCATATGCATTTGGTTTTAAGCTTGTACTTTGCACCGTTTTGGAGAAATTAACGAAAATATGTCATTCGTTTGGTCAATTTTCCAAAATTTTAAACACATTTTCATTTGATGGCAGACATGATGCTGCGTTTAAAACCGCGGTTAAAGGACATTAAATGAAAGCTCTGTGTCTCTGCTTTCATATGCAATGGGTTTTAAGCTTGTAGTATGTACCGTTTTGGAGAAATTAACGGAAATATGTCATCCGTTTGGTCAACATTCTAAAATATTGGACTCATATTCTTATGATGGTGACATGATGCTGCGTTTAAAACCGGGGTTAATGGACATTAAAAGAAAGCTCTGGGTCTCTGCTTTCACATGCATTTGGTTTTAAGCTTGTAGATTGCACCGTTTTGGAGAAATTAACGGAAATATGTCATCCGTTTGGTCAATATTCTAAAATATTGGACTCAAATTCTTATGATGGCAGACATGATGCTGCTTTTAAATCCGGGGTTAATGGACATTAAATGAAAGCTCTGGGTCTCTGCTTTCATATGCATTTGGTTTTAAGCTTGTAGTTTGCACCGTTTTCGAGAAATTAACGAAAATATGTCATTCGTTTGGTCAATTTTCCAAAATATTAAACACATTTTTATTTGATGGCAGACATGATGCTGCGTTTAAAACCGGGGTTAAAGGACATTAAATGAAAGCTCTGGGTCTCTGCTTTCACATGCATTTGGTTTTAAGCTTGTAGTATACACCGTTTTGGAGAAATTAACGAAAATATGTCATCCGTTTGGTCAATATTCTAAAATATTGGACTCATATTCTTATGATGGTGACATGATGCTGCGTTTAAAACCGGGGTTAATGGAGATTAAATGAAAGCTCTGGGTCTCTGCTTTCACATGCATTTGGTTTTAAGCTTGTAGATTGCACCGTTTTGGAGAAATTAACGAAAATATGTCATACGTTTGGTCAATATTCTAAAATATTGGACTCATATTCTTATGATGGCAGACATGATGCTGCTTTTAAACCCGGGTTTAATGGACATTAAATGAAAGCTCTGGGTCTCTGCTTTCACATGCATTTGGTTTTAAGCTTGTAGTATGCACCGTTTTGGAGAAATTAACGGAAATATGTCATCCGTTAGGTAAATTTTCCAAAATATTGGACTCATTTTCTTATGATGGCAGACATGATGCTGCTTTTAAACCCGGGGTTAATGGACATTAAATGAAAGCTCTGGGTCTCTGCTTTCACATGCATTTGGTTTTAAGCTTGTAGTATGCACCGTTTTGGAAATATTAATAAAAATATGCCATCCGTTTCGTCAAAATTCGAAAATATTGGACTCATTCTTATGATGGCAGACATGATGTTGCGTTTAAAACCGGGGTTAATGGACATTAAATGAAAGCTCTGTGTCTCTGCTTTCATATGCATTGGGTTTTAAGCTTGTAGTATACACCGTTTTGGAGAAATTAACGGAAATATGTCATCCTTTTGGTCAATATTCTAATATATAGGACTCATATTCTTATGATGGCAGACATGATGCTGCGTTTAAAACCGGGGTTAATGGACATTAAATGAAAGCTCTGGGTCTCTGCTTTCATATGCATTGGGTTTTAAGCTTGTAGTATGCACCGTTTTGGAGAAATTAACGGAAATATGTCATTCGTTTGGTCAATTTTTTAAATATTAAACAAATTTTCATTTGATGACAGACATGATCCTGCGTTTAAAACCGGGGTTAATGGACATTAAATGAAAGCTCTGGGTCTCTGCTTTCATATGC
>NW_028296677.1:85000-92500 GCF_055471065.1 Atractosteus spatula | reverse complement strand
TCATTTAATGTCCATTAACCCCGGATTTAAACGAAGCATTTTGTCTACCATCATAAGAATAAATGTCCAATATTTTGGAATGTTGAGTAGGTGGATGACATATTTTCATTAATTTCTCCAAAACGGTTGAAGCTACAAGCTTAAAACCCAATGCATGTGAAAGCAGAGACCCAGAGCTTTCATTTAATGTCCATTAACCCCGGTTTTAAACGCAACATCATGTCTGCCATCAAAAGAATGAGTCCAATATTTTGGAATTTTGACGAAACGGAAGGCATATTTTCATTAATATTTCCAAAACGGTGCATACTACAAGCTTAAAACCAAATGCATGTGAAAGCAGAGACCCAGAGCTTTCATTTAATGTCCATTAACCCCGGCTTTAAACGCAACTTCATGTCTGCCCTCATAAGAATATGAGTCCAATATTTTGGAAAATTGACCAAACGGATGACATATTTTCGTTAATTTCTCCAAAACGGTGCATACTACAAGCTTAAAACCAAATGAATGTGAAAGCAGAGACCCAGAGCTTTCATTTAATGTCCATTAACCCCGGGTTTAAAAGCAGCATCATGTCTGCCATCATAAGAATATGAGTCCAATATTTTAGAATATTGACCAAACGGATGACATATTTCGGTTAATTTCTCCAAAACGGTGCATACTACAAGCTTAAAACCCAATGCATATGAAAGCAGAGACCCAGAGCTTTCATTTAATGTCCATTAACCCCGGTTTTAAACGCAGGATCATGTCTGTCATCAAATGAAAATTTGTTTAATATTTAAAAAATTGACCAAACGAATGACATATTTCCGTTAATTTCTCCAAAACGGTGCATACTACAAGCTTAAAACCCAATGCATATGAAAGCAGAGACCCAGAGCTTTCATTTAATGTCCATAAACCCCGGTTTTAAACGCAGCATCATGTCTGCCATCATAAGAATAGGAGTCCTATATATTAGAATATTGACCAAAAGGATGACATATTTCCGTTAATTTCTCCAAAACGGTGTATACTACAAGCTTAAAACCCAATGCATATGAAAGCAGAGACACAGAGCTTTCATTTAATGTCCATTAACCCCGGTTTTAAACGCAACATCATGTCTGCCATCATAAGAATGAGTCCAATATTTTGGAATTTTGACGAAACGGATGGCATATTTTCATTAATATTTCCAAAACGGTGCATACTACAAGCTTAAAACCAAATGCATGTGAAAGCAGAGACCCAGAGCTTTCATTTAATGTCCATTAACCCCGGGTTTAAAAGCAGCATCATGTCTGCCATCATAAAAAAATGTGTCCAATATTTTGGAAAATTGACCAAACGGATGACATATTTCCGTTAATTTCTCCAAAACGGTGCATACTACAAGCTTAAAACCAAATGCATGTGAAAGCAGAGACCCAGAGCTTTCATTTAATGTCCATTAACCCCGGGTTTAAAAGCAGCATCATGTCTGCCATCATAAGAATATGAGTCCAATATTTTAGAATATTGACCAAACGGATGACATATTTTCGTTAATTTCTACAAAACGGTGCAATCTACAAGCTTAAAACCAAATGCATGTGAAAGCAGAGACCCAGAGCTTTCATTTAATATCCATTAACCCCGGTTTTAAACGCAGCATCATGTCACCATCATAAGAATATGAGTCCAATATATTAGAATATTGACCAAAAGGATGACATATTTCCGTTAATTTCTCCAAAACGGTGCATACTACAAGCTTAAAACCAAATGCATGTGAAAGCAGAGACCCAGAGCTTTCATTTAATGTCCATTAACCCCGGTTTTAAACGCAGCATCATGTCTGCCATCAAATAAAAATGTGTTTAATATTTTGGAAAATTGACCAAACGAATGACATATTTTCGTTAATTTCTCGAAAACGGTGCAATCTACAAGCTTAAAACCAAATGCATATGAAAGCAGAGACCCAGAGCTTTCATTTAATGTCCATTAACCCCGGTTTTAAACGCAGCATCATGTCTGCCATCATAAGAATATGAGTCCAATATTTTAGAATATTGATCAAACGAATGATATATTTTCGTTAATTTCTCCAAAACGGTGCATACTACAAGCTTAAAACCAAATGCATGAGAAAGCAGAGATCCTGAGCTTTCATTTAATGTCCATTAACCCCGGTTTTAAACGCAGCATCATGTCACCATCATAAGAATATGAGTCCAATATTTTAGAATATTGACCAAACGGATGACATATTTCCGTTAATTTCTCCAAAACGGTACATACTACAAGCTTAAAACCCAATGCATATGAAAACAGAGACCCAGAGCTTTCATTTAATGTCCTTTAACCGCGGTTTTAAACGCAGCATCATGTCTGCCATCAAATAAAAATGTGTTTAATATTTTGGAAAATTGACCAAACGAATGGCATATTTTCGTTAATTTCTCCAAAACGGTGCAAAGTACAAGCTTAAAACCAAATGCATATGAAAGCTGAGACCCAGAGCTTTCATTTTAAGCCCATTAACCCCGGTTTTAAACGCTGCATCATGTCTGCCATCATAAGAATATGAGTCCAATATTTTAGAATATTGATCAACCGTATGACATATTTTCGTTAATTTCTCCAAAACGGTGCAAACTACAAGCTTAAAACCAAATGCATGAGAAAGCAGAGATCCTCAGCTTTCATTTAATGTCCATTAACCCCGGTTTTAAAAGCAGCATCATGTCACCATCATAAGAATATGAGTCCAATATATTAGAATATTGACCAAAAGGATGACATATTTCCGTTAATTTCTCCAAAACGGTACATACTACAAGCTTAAAACCAAATGCATATGAAAGCAGAGACCCAGAGCTTTCATTTAATGTCCATTCACCCCGGTTTTAAACGCAGCATCATGTCTGCCATTATAAGAATATGAGTCCAATATTTTAGAATATTGATCAAACGAATGACATATTTCCGTTAATTTCTCCAAAACGGTACAATCTACAAGCTTAAATCCAAATGCATGAGAAAGCAGAGACCCAGAGCTTTCATTTAATGTCCATTAACCCCGGTTTTAAACGCAGCATCATGTCTGCCATCATAAGAATATGAGTCCAATATTTTAGAATATTGATCAAACGAATGACATATTTTCGTTAATTTCTCCAAAACGGTACATACTACAAGCTTAAAACCCAATGCATATGAAAGCAGAGACACAGAGCTTTCATTTAATGTCCTTTAACCCCGGTTTTCAACGCAGCATCATGTCTGCCATCAAATAAACATGTGTTTAATATTTTGGAAAATTGACCAAACGAATGACATATTTTCGTTAATTTCTCCAAAAAGGTGCAAACTACAAGCTTAAAACAAAATGCATATGAAAGCAGAGGCCCAGAGCTTTCATTTAAAGCCCATTAACCCCGGTTTTAAACGCAGCATCATGTCTGCCATCATAAGAATATGAGTCCAATATTTTAGAATATTGATCAAACGAATGACATATTTTCGTTAATTTCTCCAAAACAATGCAAACTACAAGCTTAAAACCAAATGCATGAGAATGCAGAGACCCAGACCTTTCATTTAATGTCCATTAACCCCGGTTTTAAACGCAGCATCATGTCTGCCATCATAAGAATATGAGTCCAATATATTAGAATATTGACCAAAAGGATGACATATTTCCGTTTATTTCTCCAAAACGGTGCATACTACAAGCTTAAAACCCAATGCATATGAAAGCAGAGACCCAGAGCTTTCAATTAATGTCCATTAACCCCGGTTTTAAACGCAGCATCATGTCACCATCATAAGAATTTGAGTCCAATATTTTAGAATATTGACCAAACGGATGACATATTTCCTTTAATTTCTCCAAAACGGTGCAAACTACAAGCTTAAAACCAAATGCATGAGAAAGCAGAGATCCTCAGCTTTCATTTAATGTCCATTAACCCCGGTTTTAAAAGCAGCATCATGTCACCATCATAAGAATATGAGTCCAATATATTAGAATATTGACCAAAAGGATGACATATTTCCGTTAATTTCTCCAAAACGGTACATACTACAAGCTTAAAACCAAATGCATATGAAAGCAGAGACCCAGAGCTTTCATTTAATGTCCATTAACCCCGGTTTTAAACGCAGCATCATGTCTGCCATCAAATAAAAATGTGTTTAATATTTTGGAAAATTGACCAAACGAATGACATATTTTCGTTAATTTCTCCAAAACGGTGCAAACTACGAGCTTAAAACCAAATGCATACGAAAGCAGAGACACAGAGCTTTCATTTAATGTCCTTTAACCCCGGTTTTAAACGCAGCATCATGTCTGCCATCAAATAAACATGTGTTTAATATTTTGGAAAATTGACCAAACGAATGACATATTTTCGTTAATTTCTCCAAAACGGTGCAAACTACAAGCTTAAAACCAAATGCATATGAAAGCAGAGACCCAGAGCTTTCATTTAATGTCCATTCACCCCGGTTTTAAACGCAGCATCATGTCTGCCATCATAAGAATATGAGTCCAATATTTTAGAATATTGATCAAACGGATGACATATTTCCGTTAATTTCTCCAAAACGGTACAATCTACAAGCTTAAAACCAAATACATGAGAAAGCAGAGACCCAGAGCTTTCATTTAATGTCCATTAACCCCGGTTTTAAACGCAGCATCATGTCTGCCATCATAAGAATATGAGTCCAATATTTTAGAATATTGATCAAACGAATGACATATTTTCGTTAATTTCTCCAAAACGGTACATACTACAAGCTTAAAACCCAATGCATATGAAAGCAGAGACACAGAGCTTTCATTTAATGTCCTTTAACCCCGGTTTTAAATGCAGCATCATGTCTGCCGCCAAATAAACATGTGTTTAATATTTTGGAAAATTGACCAAACGAATGACATATTTTCGTTAATTTCTCCAAAACGGTGCAAACTACAAGCTTAAAACCAAATGCATATGAAAGCAGAGACCCAGAGCTTTCATTTAAAGACCATTAACCCCGGTTTTAAACGCAGCATCATGTCTGCCATCATAAGAATATGAGTCCAATATTTTAGAATATTGATCAAACGAATGACATATTTTCGTTAATTTCTCCAAAACGATGCAAACTACAAGCTTAAAACCAAATGCATGAGAATGCAGAGACCCAGACCTTTCATTTAATGTCCATTAACCCCGGTTTTAAACGCAGCATCATGTCTGCCATCATAAGAATATGAGTCCAATATATTAGAATATTGACCAAAAGGATGACATATTTCCGTTTATTTCTCCAAAACGGTGCATACTACAAGCTTAAAACCCAATGCATATGAAAGGAGAGACCCAGAGCTTTCAATTAATGTCCATTAACCTCGGTTTTAAACGCAGCATCATGTCTGCCATCAAATAAAAATGTGTTTAATATTTTGGAAAATTGACCAAACGAATGACATATTTTCGTTAATTTCTCCAAAACGGTGCAAACTACAAGCTTAAAACCAAATGCATATGAAAGCAGAGACCCAGAGCTTTCATTTAATGTCCATTAACCCCGGTTTTAAACGCAGCATCATGTCTGCCATCATAAGAATATGAGTCCAATATTTTAGAATATTGATCAAACGAATGACATATTTTCATGAATTTCTCCAAAACGGTGCAAACTACAAGCTTAAAACCAAATGCATATGAAAGCAGAGACCCAGAGCTTTCATTTAATGTCCATTAACCTCGGTTTTAAACGCAGCATCATGTCTGCCATAATAAGAATATGAGTCAAATATTTTAGAATATTGACCAAACGGATGACATATTTACGTTAATTTCTCCAAAACGGTGCAAACTACAAGCTTAAAACCAAATGCATACGAAAGCAGAGACACAGAGCTTTCATTTAATGTCCTTTAACCCCGGTTTTAAACGCAGCATCATGTCTGCCATAAAATAAACATGTGTTTAATATTTTGGAAAATTGACCAAACGAATGACATATTTTCGTTAATTTCTCCAAAACGGTGCAAACTACAAGCTTAAAACCAAATGCATATGAAAGCAGAGACCCAGAGCTTTCATTTAATGTCCATTCACCCCGGTTTTAAAGGCAGCATCATGTCTGCCATCATAAGAATATGAGTCCAATATTTTAGAATATTGATCAAACGGATGACATATTTCCGTTAATTTCTCCAAAACGGTACAATCTACAAGCTTAAAACCCAATGCATATGAAAGCAGAGACACAGAGCTTTCATTTAATGTCCTTTAACCCCGGTTTTAAACGCAGCATCATGTCTGCCATCAAATAAACATGTGTTTAATATTTTGGAAAATTGACCAAACGAATGACATATTTTCGTTAATTTCTCCAAAACGGTGCAAACTACAAGCTTAAAACCAAATGCATATGAAAGCAGAGACCCAGAGCTTTCATTTAAAGCCCATTAACCCCGGTTTTAAACGCAGCATCATGTCTGCCATCATAAGAATATGAGTCCAATATATTAGAATATTGACCAAAAGGATGACATATTTCCGTTTATTTCTCCAAAACGGTGCATACTACAAGCTTAAAACCCAATGCATATGAAAGGAGAGACCCAGAGCTTTCAATTAATGTCCATTAACCTCGGTTTTAAACGCAGCATCATGTCTGCCATCAAATAAAAATGTGTTTAATATTTTGGAAAATTGACCAAACGAATGACATATTTTCGTTAATTTCTCCAAAACGGTGCAAACTACAAGCTTAAAACCAAATGCATATGAAAGCAGAGACCCAGAGCTTTCATTTAATGTCCATTAACCCCGGTTTTAAACGCAGCATCATGTCTGCCATCATAAGAATATGAGTCCAATATTTTAGAATATTGATCAAACGAATGACATATTTTCGTTAATTTCTCCAAAACGATGCAAACTACAAGCTTAAAACCAAATGCATGAGAATGCAGAGACCCAGACCTTTCATTTAATGTCCATTAACCCCGGTTTTAAACGCAGCATCATGTCTGCCATCATAAGAATATGAGTCCAATATATTAGAATATTGACCAAAAGGATGACATATTTCCGTTAATTTCTCCAAAACGGTGCATACTACAAGCTTAAAACCCAATGCATATGAAAGCAGAGACCCAGAGCTTTCAATTAATGTCCATTAACCCCGGTTTTAAACGCAGTATTATGTCTGCCATCATAAGAATGTGAGTCCTATATTTTAGAATATTGACCAAACGAATGACACCTTTTCGTTAATTTCTCCAAAACGGTGCAAACTACAAGCTTAAAACCCAATTTATCTGAAAGCAGAGACCCAGAGCTTTCATTTAATGTCCATTAACCCCGGTTTTAAACGCAGCATCATGTCTGCCATAATAAGAATATGAGTCAAATATTTTAGAATATTGACCAAACGGATGACATATTTACGTTAATTTCTCCAAAACGGTGCATACTAAAAGCTTAAAACCCAATGCATATGAAAGCAGAGACA